>NC_081531.1:19377827-19679702 GCF_030273125.1 Centropristis striata | reverse complement strand
CCCCAATCTTTGTAAGGTAATTAGAATACTGAAAACATTTTTTGTAAAAAAAAAAAAGTTGTTTTTTTAAAAAAAAATATCATGTGTCCACTGCAGTGGACATCGGAACGCCATACATGTGAAATGGAACCTTCATGGCAACTAGTTAATCTCATAGAAAATATCAAAAAGTCAACATGAGAATGAGTTGAACATCCAGATAACTGCTTATCATTACTTTTTTTTTTTGCTTTGTTGTGCTTTTAAGACATCATGTGTCCACAGCGGGCATCGGAACGCCATATGTGAAACTGAACCTTGATGGCAACCAGTTAGTCACAAAGAAATACCAGGGTTTAACATCCACGTAACTGTCCATCATCACTTTGGTTTTGTTTTGTTTTGCTTTGTTGTGCTTATTTGGTATGATACTCCAAAAAGCAATCCCCCTTCTTGGAAACACAAAGGAATACCTTGCACTTCATGCACATCACATATGTTTTGCTCTTGTAGTCGGATCTGCGACACCTTGATGCATGTGTTTCATCCACCATCTCTGGAAGATGGATGGCGCTGTAGTGTCTCAGAGCTGCATTTAGCTGCGGTTTCCAATTTTGACGTGGGGAAGTGTAGTCATCTTCGCTGTCACTAAGTCAGTAAGTTTGAAGTCAAGGAACTTCAGCGGTTTCTTCCCAAGAAACTGGAAGTCACTCTTAAACTGAAGCCAGGAGTTGGTGATTGTTAGGTCAAAAAAGTTGAAAACTGCACTCACTTTCCATTTCCGAGTGCGAGAGGCCATCCTGTAGAAACTCAACATTCGGTCAACCAAGTCCACACCAGCCATGTTGGTGTTGTACTCAGCAATTACCAGTGGCCTTGACACCTGGACAAACCTTTTGTCTTTCTTGGACCATCTTCTGCATGTGTCCTGAGGTTCAATGCCATAGGCAGAGGATGCCATGGCATTGCCAACCACTTTATGACAGCGAGTTCAAGAGGGCTTCGTAAAAAACGACAGAAATAACTACATAAAAATACCAATAAAAATACTACATAAATAAAGAAATAACTACAAATGTCCACTACAGAAGACATTTTTTTAAACATGTAAATATTATGCTGAAATACAGCTAAAATAATTCAGAGAATGTTTTAATGTGTTCTTAAGAGACTTATATAAAATACGGCAACAACATTTCAAGTCAAAATTTGCTCAATAAAAACTATCATGCACTTACTTTTCCTTATCCCGTATAATGTGCTTGCACTGACGGAGGAGTGAGGAGGTGAAAGGTACCAAAGCCCCACCCCCTCACATTTGGTATCATTGAAAAGCCCTAAATGTCCTCTGTAGATAGCAAAAGGAGTTAATGCAGTAGTATGCTGTGGGTGGGAGATATTCAAGTTTACAAATGTCCTCCACAGAGGACAAATTTGAACTACTGTAAAACACCAGGTGCAAAATAATACATTCTGGAAGAAATTCAGACACTATTGTTATTAACTTCAAACTGTTTTTTTTTTTTTTTTTAGAACTTTAAAGTTTGAAACTGACATTCATTTTAAGGCTGTAACAGGCAGCAACGAGCACACAGCAAGTTGTCAGAAGCAGAACTTTTAAAACCGTTGTACTGTCGAGTGAAGAGATTTAGAGAAGCGGGGCACAGTGGGGAGCAAACAAATATAGGCTTCCACTGAAAGCCATCTGACCCCCGCCTTGAATCTGATGATCCTCGACTGACACCGTCACAGCTCCTCACAGCTCACACTCCGCTCTGCTGTTACTTGTGCTTCTTAAACACACTGTTTATCTAAAAACACAATGTAGCTGCTGCAAGGGCTCCCACTTTTGATGATACCATGAGAAGGTGAAACATTTTGAAATGAGAAGAAGTCCACAATCCACATGAGACTTTCCAGAACCCAAAAAAAGGAAAGTTTTCTGCCTAATTAAAACTCAAAGTCAACTACAGCCGAGTAAATATAAGACAAATATAAATCATCAGGTATTTTAAGGCAAATAGGAATAGTTGTATTAATTATGATTTTAAAAAGGAGAGAAGAGGCTGTTCCTGCAACACTTTTCTGCAGCGAGGCTATAATTACACAACATAGAAACCGCGTACTAATTAGCACCTCAGAAAATAATTCTGTACTGTGAAAAAGCATCTCATCAATTGTTTATCTTCCTGGTGTCGACTGTGAGGTACCAAAGCAAAACAGCATCAATTAATGCAACAGGGCATCAGTGTAACTGCGGGCTCTCACGGAGCACAGAGACGTTGTTGACATCAGTGTTGAGGAAAGTGGTGGAGAGAGTTTGATGAAATGTGAGATATTTTTGTGGTCCCGTTTAGTACTTTTCTGACCTTGTAAATCCATTTACCTGTCTGTGTGGTGTAAAGTGAGTAGTTAGTGCCTTTATTTCTTGTACCAACACGCAACTTTAGTGACTGTCAACAACAGCAAACTAAATACGAAGTCCACCATCCCACCAGAGAAAAAAGTATTTTTTCTTGAAAAGGTCACCAATAAATACGCTGTTTATAGTAGAAAGAAACTGTTAAAAAGAAGCATTACTGTCAGAATTGGAACTTTCCAATGGTTCTGGAGCGGATCATAGGTTATGAAAGTTGCTGCTAGAAAAGAGATCCAAAACTAAACTTAAAATTGTGATATTTCTGTCAAAATCATAGAAACGTTCATTTCTGCTCTCCTCAGCGTCAATGTGAAGCCATAACTGATTCTTCTGAGATGGTCACGTGACAAATATACACTAAAAATAGGACAGAATAGCAGGCTGTTTACACAGAACAGAGAGAAGAGGACAGGATAGGTTGCAAGTAGAGGTTGTAAAAATGCAAATAGTTCAATAAATATAATATGTAGAGAGCCATTTTATTTTTATTTTATTTTTTTGCAATATTCATGACACTCAGCAATTAGGAACGTGTTGTATATGTATATATGAATTCCATTTTTTTTTTCAAATTGTTTTTGTTTTGCACAGATACACAGAAACAGTGAGTAAAATGTAAAAAGAGCAAAAAGACAACCTGAAACAGCTTGGGGTTCAGAAGCACAAAATGCACCACAAATGCACGAAAATAAGGACAATGGCCGTCATTTATCAAGCGAGCGTAGAAACGAGCGCAGATCCGAGTGTATATTTCGTCTTACGACAGGGTCCACGTGTGATTTATCAAACGATCGTATCTCGCCAATCACAGCGTAAGAATGATTGGCTGTTGATAAATGTGGCGGCTCAGAACAAGCGTCATTTAAATACGACGCCCTAATATATACCCGATTCAGAAGACTCGCCTTCAGAGTTTGCGACACCGAAGGACGCAATACGGCCGAAAAGAGGATTTTTTCACCCTCTAAACTCAGCTTTATTAGCAAAGTGCACCGTTACAATTAACAAAAGGGGCAATATAGTAGACACATTAAAGAAATACGCAGCGACGGAGGTTCATGAAATAAAAGTACTTATAGTTATAAACTCAAACAAGTTCAGTGATTATTTTACATTTGGAGCACGGACTTAGAAGTTTTCAGCTTTTTGGTTGAAGGAGGTAAACAATGTTTTAAAGTGAGTTTTAATTCTAAAAGAAGAGGAATTTCTCAGTCAGAAAGTGAAACGCTGACGTCCAACAGCTGCAACACAACAAACTAGTTTTGTTTGGCAGCATAAAAAGTGAAAAAGAATCAGTGGTGCTGTCAGCAGAGTAGCGGACTATTAAACTCCCGGCGAGGTTTACATGGTGATATATAAAGCCTAATAATCTATATAATATCCGAATATTGCTATTATTATGATGGAGAAATATTATTGACCTCTTTACATTTACTAATAATGATGTCCTGGTATTCTGTTTAAAGAATTTCACGATCGCAGGGTTTATTTATTTTTGGATTATGTTTTAATGATAAATGATGTAGTCTAAACATGTTTTGCTTTGTTACTATTAAAAATCAAAACACCACAGAGTTTTATCAGCTCCAGGCATCAATACAATAGTCTAAGATCAATTCTCCGACTCAGACGTGTGGACTTCACGCTGACTCAAATTTACGTACACGAGCTGAGAGCAGACGTGAGATCTGATCGTATCGTCCGCTCACGTCCAAATTGATAAATGCTGAGGCTTGCGTAGAAATCATCTTACGGCCACTTTGCGCTCACTTTCTGACGTACGCTCGTTTGATAAATGAGGGCCATTAACACTAAAACCACTTTTATTAATCCAACCCGTGGATGCCTTTAAATCATATTTAAAAAATAAGATTTGATGGGGATGAAGCAGGACTTGCCAGCAAATTAGTGTGCAATTATCAATAAATGGATCTGCTGTTCACAGTTGCTTTACTGTACTGTATGCAAGCTTTTCCTTCAGTTCATTAAATCCCTGCAGCCGACTGAAGGCAGCACGACAAACATGTTGATAAATCTGCAGCCTCCAATTAGAGAGGTGCCACGCCAGAGTGCAGTGCCGTTATGCATGGCCATCCAGTGTCGCTGATTAAATCACATGTAAATGACATCAAGCTGCTACAAAACAAGCACAAGGGTCGGCTGTAACTCAGTATTGTGCCTGTTTATGAGGGATATGTTGGATTACTGGGCCTCATTAATCCTGTCTTTAAATTCAACATTTGCCTGTTTTATTCTTTACATGTGTTAAATACAGTGCAGTAGATGTCACTGTGTCACATTTTAAGATGTAATGTGACCGTTTGCAACATGGACCAAAGAAGAATCATGACTCAAGTAGCTTTGGACTGATGCGGTCACAGACTGCTTCATCTAAACTATTTCTTATAATTTGTTTGTATGTCATTATTGCACTAATCAATTGTTTAAAAAATACACCATCCGCCTTTGCCTGAAGATTTATTATTTTTTAATTTGTTGAGCTGTTGTCATCTTGTGTCACTGTGATTAGCTTAGCTGTTTCAGAGTGATGAGAGCAGTGATGTGACTGGCTAATAATTAGATTCAGATTTGATTGACTCTAGATTACACATCATGATATGGACTACAAATACAGAATGGCACAGCAGCTTAAAGATTAAACAACCAGACTTTATCTTTACTGCAGAGTTCTTTAAAAAGTGGAAGAACATTACTCAAAAAGTTTATATACGGTAGATACGGTTTAATGATGACCCCCTTTGCACCTGGTTTTAAGGTGCGTCTCTTATGCAAATTGTATCCAGATATTATTTGACCTATTTAACCCACATTTTCACCTGGCAGTAACATGAGTCTCAAGTGTCAACATTCAGATCCAATCTCTCTGTCCAGCTCAAACAACTGAACATGGCCCCATGGAGTGTGGGGGCAGACGGTTCGGTTCTCTCAAGGGGCCCACTGTGGGGGCAACAAACATGTATTTTTGTTGTTTAGTTGAATGGTTTGTCTAAAGTTCTAAAATTGTGGCAAATAGCACCAGCGGAGGCACTGTGGCCCGTTTGTATTGTCATTGATTCCACCCATTAGCACCCCCTTTACCGGGCTCCTGCCACTGCCAGCAGTTTTTCAAAACCGAGCCCTCCATCTGATTTATTTCTGATTATAATAAAAGTCTAAAGACAAGCATAATTTGTAAGTTGTTTTCACCATTATTTGTGATGACGCTTTACTTTGCTGCATGTGTTGTAGACCGCAGTGTCTGTATGTTTGTTGTATAAATGGAAGGCCACACATTGCTTGCACACTTGCAGTTTGTTGTCATGTGTGGGTCTATTATGTGTGGTTCAGCCTGTTCTCCCGTCAAAAATGCCAATATAGTTTGGGTGTAGAGGCAGCGGAAAATAAGCTATATTCACGAATTTCACCGTCCCCTGTAATGTGTCCGCTGCCATCTTGCTGACGCATTAGTGATTTCAGCGTGGTTAGAGGTTGGGGTGGTGTATGGGGCACAAGCGGCAGATTTTCACCCAGGAGAGGCAGGTTCGTGTCGCACGTGAAAACAAAAGTAAACCATTTTAACTTAAGTTGCGCAAATCCTGTTTTTGAACGTAACTTACATTTTTTTTACGTAATTTGCGGCAGTCACATGACCCTTGTACACTGCAAACAAGGGGTGTCTAAAAACAAGATAAAAACACTAAAATCTGAGGGAAATGATCTTGTTGCATGGACAGATAATTTCACTTGACAAGATGTCTTGAATTAAGATTGTTGAATCTAGAAATAAGCATGTTGAACAATTAAAATAAGAAATTAACTCTAAAAACAAGATACATTTTATAACACTTCTAAATATACGTTTTTTATCTTGGTAAGAAACAAAGAATTGCAGTGTAACTACTTCATTTCTGGCATTTATTTACGGTTTAAACTGTCTTTTATTACGCCTTACCAGAAGTTTTTTGCCCTAAACCTAAGGTCAGTGGTATTACTACATAAATCCACAGAAACTACAGTCTTTTTTTTTGTACAACCGCGGACCGTACGTGTATGCTGTTTTTAGAACGCGATGTTGTGCCGCAAATCGTGATACATTAATATGTGCCGTGAAATGCGAGCCCTGATACGTGCCTACATGCCGTAACTTGTGGTACTGACACACAACCTCTTCTGCTGTTTATGTTGGAGAACTTGTTGGTGTAGTTAGGTTATATGGCTGTGTGGCTGTTTGGGCATCCAGCATCACTGAATGTCAAACTGAATTTAGTTTCCTTCTTTGGTTTCCGAATCATTGGTTTAGTCTGCCTAACTTGTTTAATAACAAATTATTGGATGTTGGATTATTGCATTACCATGCAGTCACTACTACTATACTATGCTATTACATACAACATAGTCTATAGCCTAGACTGTATAAGGGCCAAAGGTGGTTCTGCTGATCATATCACAATCATTTAGACCTTTACTTTCATGACATCAAGCATTATCTGATTGCATTTTTAACCACAAAATGTATTTTAATGCCAGTTGGAGATAATAATTCCTGTTTTCACACAATGTTTTCAAGCTTAAAGACTACATTACCATTCACACAATGGCAAATGGCGGAGTTCATATAGCGCCACTTCTGATGTATAACCTCTGCTCAGTTGCTATTTTCAGCCATATGATATTATCACACCTCTGATGCAGTCAAAGACACAAGTAAAATTGCAATGCATGGTGATACATACATTCCAGTGATATAGTTAAATAAACAGTTATGCATAGCCCGGTTATGTTTTGTTTCCTTCCTTTTCCTTCCCCCTTATTTATATTCCATCTCACCCAGCCCTTTTGCTTTTTGGTGCTGCTCCATACAGGAACCTAAGCAAAAAACTCACACACAAATTATGACAAAAATATACACATACTTAAGCACAAATCCACCTCAAATAATAATATCCTTTCATCTTATTGCTTTTTCCCCCTTTTTTCCCCATACATCTTCAGTGCAATATTTAATATCTAAGGAAATGGAAAAGTGCAGAGGAAATTATGCATCACATAGTGGCTATGAACCCAGCTTAATGATAAATATCTGGTTCTCTCCTCCGCTCAGACCCCGGCGATAATATTGCACTTGTCCCCCGATTTATTATGCAAGGGTTCAAAGCTGTACATTAACTCCAGGGTTCAAACTGATTAAGCCGCCTGTGTGAGAATACCAATCCATGCTAGAAGTGGATTTCTCTCTCTCTAACCTCGCTACCACTGGCAGGGTCACACGATGACCTCATCATCGCCATCTGTTCAGAGGTCAGTGGAGTCTTTAGCTCCAAACACAATCATTCATGCAGCTTCGCCCCCTCAAGGGTGAGGCTTTGCATTGAAAACTAATCCACAGTCAGGACAAAAATCAGTTCACATATGAAAAAAGATTTCCCCTGTGCGTGTCATTTTCCATTTATTTTCAAATTTAGAGATAATAAAGTTTGTCTGATTATATAATTGCTAGTAGGGGTGTTGCGATATACTTGAAATATTGTGAAACTGTTTAAAAAATTAAAGACTGTAATAAATACACATAATAAAATCATATAAACATTCCAGCACATCTTAAATGTTGTTGCTTTTGGGTTAAATTGTTAATCTGGTTCACTATCCATTAAGTGCGAATTGTTCATTTTGTATATTTTTACACAGGTATGATCCTCTCCACCTCCCTATATTCATATTTTGAGTGTAAATCATTTTTAATTCAAGAGATAGAGCGCACAATAAACAAACTTAAATGTGTGTTCGATCACATATGGCTTTATTACAGGAACTGTTCTTGTGCAGACTCTAAAGATAAGGTTCTTCGACTCAACCACGACAGCCTACAGCCTACAGCACTAAAAATGTCTGAGGCTGTAAATCAGATTTCACAGGCACATGTTACAACACACACATGCACTCAAGAGTAAAGCGGTGAGCTCAGCAAAGCTTGCTGCTCTCTGTTCTTGTTAATAAATGACCAACTGGGCCGGTGAAGTACACTCCTGCAATACTGACTCACAGTATGTGATGTGTGTGTGTGTGTGTGTGTGTGTGTGTGTGTGTGTGTGTGTGTGTCTATTTCTTCCCCTGTCTGCTTATGATGTGCAAGAGATCACATCTGGGCCTCTGCAAACGCTGGCTAATGCCTTTGTTTCGAAACAGCTCATTATTTGTGCAACAGTCACCAACACTTGCAAACAAATGACTTAGTGGTTTGTGGTGTGTGTGTATGTGTATAAATAAAGGAGTGAGACAGAGGAAGAAAATGCCTAAGTCCACTTAAAGTCTCAGTTGTGTCTGCATGCAGAGTGGTGCAGGTGTGTGTTTTCTGACCAGTGATGAGTGTGTGTCCTCTGTACCTTTGTCGCTGAAGTCATCCACCAGGATGACCTCTGCTATGAGCTGTGGAGGAGAGCGGTTGAGCACGCTGTGGACAGTCCTCAGCAGCGACGACCAGCCCTCGTTGTGGAACGGGATGATGATGCTGGTGTTGGGCAGCTTATCTGCATACAGCTTCTTTTTACAGCTACACAAACACATGAAACCAAAGAAACACATAAGAGAGGAAACTGACCAATGTATAAAAATACTGAATGCTAAAATAATAACTGCATTTTTAATCATGCTAGTGGAGTGGCATGTTGGTGGCACTCTGACTTTTCACCTAGCACCACCAACCGATCATAATTCCTACTTATTTAATACTTAATGCCAGAATAGCTTTTACGTGACCCAATTAACATCAAGCATCATCTGTGCTCTGCTAACATAACATGCTAAATATGTGTACAGACTTAGACACAAACATTACATGCTTAAGATTAGCATTAGCATAAATATTAAATGTGTACGGATAGCACGTTCATATGCATAATTTACAATGTTAACATGCTAACATTATCACGTGAGCATGGGGAACTACTTTATTTTAACATGTGGCTCTTCAGGCCATCTGCATTGGCTCCCCGTGGCTACCACAAAACAATATAAGAAATTAAATGTCACATTTTAACTTTTCATTTATCATTGGTGTAGGCCCAAAGCAATTTTTATTCTTCAATTGTAAAAATGTCTAGCTTATATACATTATTATTACATTATTTTTAAAAAATGTTTCAACATTTAAGTCAACTAAAATGTGCATTATAGCTTTTGAAAGTCTATGGCCCTGCACCTTAACCTCTAAATGTTGCCAACTTCAAGTCTAGTTTTCCATAACCATAGCTAGCTTTCTTTGCACCTGTGTCTTCGCTGCAAAATCAAATGAATAAATGCTCACTATGACCTTTTAGTAATGTTGGTAGGCTAATTTAGAGTAGGCTGTTTCATCTTCACTGCAAGGCTCAAAATAAGGTTTGTGTCCCTATTCCAACATGTTTTCTTTCTTTTTGGCCAACAATGGCTCTTTTGTTAGTAAAGGTTTATGACACCTTCCCTGTATTTTATTTTTCTAAAAGTACACAGTTTACAAGAGTTTCCAGTTTCTGTATCTTCTCTATTCATGACATTCAGGTTCCGCAGTCTACACAACAACCTTAGTTATCATTGATTTGTTTACCATTTATTCAAATGGTGCACATTAATCAATATTTTTTGTATTTCAAATAAATGTGCCAAAGTTAGCTGATGAACTAGTTTTCATCTATAGTCCCTTATTAAAATTGAGTGACCTTCTGTGTCAATATAATGCTTCAGCAAGCACTACAGCACAACACAACACAATAAAATACAGACATACATGCATTACAAAAGTGATGCAATATGTCTAGAAACAATGAGACAATATCAAGGCAGTGATAAAGATGAGGTAGTATAATTACTCATGACTGCAAGTGTGGTTTGCTTTAAGCAGTCCCTTAAGTATATGTTTAAAGGTTCAGTAATTAGTCTCCGTCTTAATCCAATAACAAGACTGAAGTGGGTAGTGTTGATGGAGTTTGCCCATACTTGCTTTGTTACAACAGAGTCCCCTCTGGCCAGCTGCTGCCTTTCATCTGTATTAAAAAGTGTCTCAGTGAGGGTAGTGTGAGACCACTTATAAAACGTTTAACATAATTATATATATATATATATATATATATGTGATAAAATAAATGTACTTTTGTAATATATGATTATAGCTTTTGGTCTTTTGTTCAAGTATTTTTAGTGTCTGTTTGGAAAGGGACTCAATTGGTTTCATGTATAAAAAAAATGTTGTAATTAAAAGGTACATTTTCATGCAAATTAATTTGATAGTAACAGCTAGAAATGAAGTTAGTTTAAGTCAGTTACATATAGTTTTACTTTATCTTCTAAAAAAAATGTTAGGTTTAATACAGTAATAACATTTAAGCGTTATACCCATATAGTTTTATGAAATGATTCAGTGTGGTTGATTTAAATTTCCAAATGCCAGTTGACAGAAGGGAAGGGAGTCTTCTGGAAGCAGGGACGCTGCCCTTTTCTTCAGAGTACTGCTGTGCTCTCAACCAGCTCAACCTGAACAATGTGTTGCTCTTTTAATAAGATGTAATGAAGCATACCACCTGATGGCTACCCCTTCCTTCCCCTGCCCTTTTCTTTCTCCATCTCGCTCTGAGAAGTCGGGGGGATTCGTAGAGACAGTAATTATCTCCCAGTCTCTCAAGTCTCTCTGGCTGCCTCTCTTTCACTCTGTCTCTCCATCATGTCATTCAGACAGTGAGCGGGAGTGAAATGAATGAATGAATGAATGAATGAATGCTGCTGGGAGGTCTGGGCCCACTGAGGACTGATGAGGCACCTGGTTGTCAGACAGCTGTCACTCTGCTGTCATTTTGACCGATCAAACAGACACCGCAGCTCCCCCTCCACCCTCCAGTCCACCACCCATATCCCTGTCTGTCTTTTGCAAAGCATTGGAGGTCCAGAAAGGCACTGACAAGTCAATTCTGTGGTGCAGTTGGGAAGAATTCAGCGTCGGGAACAACACTCTTTCGCCTCGGGTCAGATTTGACTCCCTGTAGTTCGTTTGTGCATGATTAAGCCAAGAGCTGGTTTTCATTTGAAACCAAGCAGCAACCTCTAGGGCTGCAAAATGAACCCAGCCTGGGTAGTGTCAAAAACTGCAGTTCCTCAAATGGCCACTTGAGGCTGGGAGTCAACCAACATAGCCTTATGTTAAAATACCTACGTTTAACAGCAGAACTAAACATGTTTACAGGCTTCTCCAAACAAATGGATGGATGTGCCAGGATGGCAACTACTGGAAGCGTCATGGCTCTTCAGAAACGGCTGACATCACAGAGACTACATTGGTAACTCATACAGTCTATGATTGAAACCCATCGTACAAGTGCTCATAAATAAGCTACAAATTTTCCTAAAAGAGAAATGGAATTAGGGGCATTTCCATCAAAAGCAAATAAACAAAGCTGCATGGACGTACTTTGGACAGAAGATGGCAGTGTAATGTATTTCTGCAGGCAAATCTGTCAGTAAACAGTAGAATAAGAAGAGATTGCGCGCGAGAGAAAAAACAACAGCAAAAAAGATGTTGCTGATCAGTCAACTTTAGCCACTCACGAAACAAAATAAAGAGAAGTTTTCAGGAATTGGATTCAATTGGTCAACTTATAATTGTTCTTTTATCTCATCTTGACGCAGTAGAGCGGAAACAGCTGATCAGTCATGTGATTAAAATGTTCATTGTTTAATACGTCAGCATTTGACACAATAGTGTTACAACACAATAGCGCAAAGAAAAGATTGCAGTTGTTTCTATTGACGGCTTATAGTTGTACATCTTTAAGGACTCAAATACACGGTTGCCCATGAAGTTGGAATAATTTTGTTTTCAGACACAATCCTCTGTTAATTGTGGTTTCATTTTCATTGTGATGTTTGGAAGAGATTGATTAATAAAGATCTACACTTTATCTGTCAGGATTAAATCACATTGTCACAATCATTTCATGGAAAGGTAAAAAAAAAAAGTATTCCAACTTTATGAGCAACCGTGTAGTTGGTTTTTTTTACATTATTTGACCATGTTAAATTTAATTACAATTTCAGCATAATCAAAGCACTTTGTTGTTGCAACCACAAACAAAATACCAACAAATAGTGGTGAAAGGGATGAAAAGTAGATGTAACTTAATCCTTATTTCTTTGCGAAGTTCGACGTACCGTAGTTCAATCTGTGAAATGACCATACTATGAACAGCCAAGGCTAATTTCAAGATTTATGACTGACTCTCATGTCTTCTGGATTCTCTGTTAAGATCAGTGCTGTGCTGATAAAAAAGGGGCGATTAATGAACAAATAACTTTTATTCACCCTGAGAATCCTAAGGAGAAAACGCTGCTGTCCAGAAGGCACGGAAATCATAATGTCTCACATTTTATTGCACATTGGCTCCACAGCTGCTTTGCTTCTCCACACCAGAGCTCACAAAATGTAACTATGTTCCCTTGACGGCCATGATAATGTAGAATTACTTTTTTGACTTGTATCTGTTTTGAAGAAGGTGCTGCAGTATGTGTTGCAATGCTGTTGGAGGGTGGTCGGATGACTGTAGGATGGAAAACACTTCGTATCACAGGATGCAGGAGATTTATAAATATGAAGAGAAAAAGGTGAGAGAACATGAAGTGTTGTCCCGGAGAGACCTTGAGAGAGAAAAATGTTTAAAATGGCTTTCCACATGAAAGTGACAGTAGGGTCAAAAGAAGGTCCCTGTCAGGGAGAGGGAAAGCGCTAAAGGCTGATCTGTGATGCATCGGGTCAGCAGATCTGAAGCCGTTCAGCAGACGGTATTTATAGTGTTGCTGGTGTGTTTATTTTCAGTATTTTGTTCTTTAATGAGTCAGAGGAAGAAATCCAGCAGTCTGTACTGTAGCCACAGGTCCATTTGGTACATCATGTCTTTACAGACTTTTCTTTGACACTTAACACTTTGCCAAAAAAGGAGGTTTAAGGTTGAGTTCCACAAGTCTGAAGTCTCTGTGACTCTGGTTTGGTAGATTTATCTATAAAGTGGACATTTTAGAAAACCACAGGTCTTGCTGGTCAGTTTCAATCCTACAATGTAAAGGCATGGTATAGTTGAGTCAAGTCTGAGCTGCAATTTGTCTGCATATCAATCTACTAATGTTTAGCATGTTAACATTATTTAATCTATATAATAAGGCGTTTCTGCAGCTAGTCTCAATTTAAAAGCAAGTTAGGCATCCTCCAGCTTTTCCTGGGTGAACTTTTAGTGTTTCTAGGTCAGAGATCCTGCCCTGGAGTGTCCGTTCCCTCCACAGGGAGACATTGGGGCATTGTGATCAGATGGAAGCACCACCTTAACTGACTCCTCTAAAAGGAGATGGATGAGTCTATAACAGACCTGGGCATTGGGCAGCCCACGGGCCACACCCGGCTGTCCTTGTCCGGCTCGTGTGAGGTTACCCAGAAATTAGAAATCAATACAAGTGCTTTCATTTTGAAAGCGGTTTACATATATCTGCCTGCATGCATACCCACCTTCAAAGAAACGCGTTCCACAAAATACACTGAGTTACCTAGGCACCTTGTCAAAAACACGTATTGCTTTTTGCATAAAGTTAATAAATTAGTATAGTTTACTGCATAACATACATGCTCTATATTGTTTTTGTGGTTTGAATGTATGTTTGGTAGCATTCCTGGCTGAATGACAGTCAACTCTTTAACTGATAGTTCACAAGATTTATTTAAAATCGTAGCTCCATGAAAATAAAAATAAGACATTCCTTGGTCACCTTGTGAATCCACCGTAAGAGCTACGGGGTGGGAAAACAATAACAAACATTAGCATTAGCATTTGAGCAAACAGGCACTTTAACTATAATTAAGACAACAAATATAGCCACTAATATATATGACAGAAGAAAATAAACTTTAACAAACCATGTGCCCCTATCAGCCAGATAGAAGCCTTTTGGATACTTCATATCAACTTTATATGAATTAAGACGAACTCGTTATTATTTATCGTTCGTTTTTCATTTTACCGTTCCACCTGTTTTTTCTTGCCACTACCTTTCAAAATTAAAGCACCCATTTCACACTGGACAGCACCTTTTCAAAATAAAAGCATTACAATATTGTAAAACACCCAGAAAATTTCCAAAACATGAAAAACAAGCCATATAATACAAAAACACCAATAGGAACCTTGCTAAAGGTAATTTAGAGTTGTATTTAAAATAAATGGAAAAGTGATATAGGGATTGGAGTGTTTACTACTTTTTACTGCTATATCTGATTTACTCCACAATAACAGTCTTATCATTACATGTATTCTTTTCAGTAGCAGCTCAAAACAAGACACTGTATTTTATAAAGCGATTAAATGAATATTGAGCAGAATTTAGTCCAGAGTTTTGGTCCGGCCCCTGCAACCTTCATGGTATTGGTCATGTGGCCCCTTGGTCTATAGGGTTTAGATCAGATACCTGTATCTACTATCTAATATTAGACATGTTTCCGTGTAAGTTAAAGCGAATTTTAAAGCAAAATTTTGAAATGCACATTAAAGAAATTACAATTAAGGGCGTTTCCATCAACTGGTTTAGAGCAAATAAACAAAGCTGCATGGACGTACTTTGGTCAGAAGATGGCAGTGTAATGTATTGCTGTAGGCTAATCTGTCAGTAAACGGTAGAAGAGATTGTGCAAGAGAGAACAAAAAAAAAAAAAAAAGAGGTAATTAATCCGACAACTTTGGCCACCCACAAGAGAAAATGGAGAGAAGTCCGGCAGAGCAGAAGCAGCCGATCAGTCATGTGAGTTTAATGTTCGCTTGTTTTTCTCTCCCATTTAGCTCAGTAACTATTTTTCTAAAAGTTACCTCAAGCAAGCTTTAAAACTTCTATGTGCCTTTTTAAAAGTGTTCTCAAATGTTGGTGTTTCCATCAAGCTTTTCTCATGTGTATCTTCAAAATGTGCATAGATATTTGTTGATGGAAACACAACTATTGTCAGTTTTTCTGGTCAAAATTCATTACAACAGCTGAGGTTTGGATGATTATCATCCTACACATATAGAATGTATTAATGTTAGGAATTAACTGTTTATCCATTAACCAACACTAAGAAATTTGATCAATCAACACTATCAGTTAAAAAGTAAAAAAAAAAATCTATTATCAAAAACGGTTATCAAAAAAGCTTGTTGCTTGGTAAAATAAACCTTGACTCCAGTATCACTATCAAATCTTCACAAAAGAAACATCAGAATTTAATGGGCAGTTTGAAATTGATTTCTTATTTACATAGTGAACTGGAGTGCGGCACCTGTGGGTCACTGTGACCAGTGTGGTATTACTTTGCTTTATACTTCCTCTGTTCCCTTCACTCTTCTTCATCCTTAAAAAAACAAATCCTTGAAAATTAACCCCAGTCCCCTGCTGTCCGTATCAGAGCTGCTCCAGTGCTACACAGCACCACATCTATCAGTTCTTCACACCTTGCACAGAGAGGGGGGACATCAATGACACTGATAATTGCTGTTGAGAACACGGTTTATAAGTACATAGGTGTTGTGTGGTGTGTAATCAGCTTCTGTCAGTGCAAGGCAACATGTCTCCTGTGAATAGACTGGGCAGGTTGTTAATTGGAACAATTGTTCCAAACCGTGCCTGTTGTGATGAGTTGGGAGTGATCCAGCATGGAAAATGAAAAGGAGTAAACTATGCTAAAAGAAGTGTTTGGTGTAAGGGGGGGAATTGTTCTATTCATCAAACCATCACAACAGGTGCAAGAGGGGGGTCCAATGAAACTACTGATGGCACACAATGGGTTCATTATTTGCTTTACATTTGTGTTATCTAATGCTTTTAATACCTGGAAATATATTAATTTTTTTTCAGTCTTTTAAGTGTTAAAACACTAAAAAATGATACAGTATTAGAGTATTTTGTTTTTGAAGCTATGCAAATATTATTTTCTGCTATTTATTGAAACATTTTTTCAATGCACAGGTTTACAAATTAAGTATTCACACTTTCTTATTTATTTTGTACTGTTCAGGAACATACATACATATATATATATATACATATATATATATATATATAACACTTTTCAAAACCTAGGTACAAAGTGCTTTACAAGAAGTCCTTGAGCTTTACATTTGGCAGTCAAACTATAACAAAGATGCATACAAGCAGTCATGCCCTCATTTCTCTCCCGCAAACCTCCTTTAGAAATCAACAGCTCTCTCTTAAAATCATCAGAAAACTCACAATTGCATAAGCTTTTTTGACTTTCACTCTCCATCCATAAAAACAGATTTCCCAGGTCAGTCCGGTGCTTTAGCAGGTCTCTCGTCCAATCGTCAACCTTATTTCTGGTGAACAACAACCATCTGTCACTAAGGGCTGGGAGTCTGCAGGATTTCAATCCAACCAAAGGCTGCACCAGGTGATTCATTTTTCCTTTCCGGTTGATGGAGTGCCAATCTGTGAAATAACCTGCTGCAGTCTTTGGCTGGAATGAAAACCTGCAGACTCTTGGCCCTCTGTGGCCCGTCTCTGCCCCTATTCAGATGAAACTGCTCATACAAACACTGAAGATTTATTTCTTTGTAGAAAAATGGCAGTTTTGCCCGAGGTTACTTGGCACTTTACTGGAAATTCTAAAAAGGAACTACTTTTGTCTGGTCACCATTGAACCGTCCATTAAAATGACTGATGTGGAAGACTGAAATGGGATTAAAAAAAAAAATCACCAACATGGTTTAGTTGAAACTGCACTGAAAGAGAAAAATATCTCTTCTTATGTATTGAGTGGTACAATCAAATTATCTAAAATGTTATTACAAATCAATGTATCAATATTGCAATGGTTGCGTCATGAGACTTGTATAATACTGTAAGCTTATGTTGTCAGTATAAAGAAATTAGTAAGTCAGGATTTCTTCAGGGCTACAAAGTGGTGTAGTGGTTACTGGTTCTCTTGCCTCACAGCAAGAGGGTCGCCGGTTCGACTCCGGCCTGCAGCTCTTCTGTCTGGAGTTTCAATGTTCTTCCTGTGGCAGCATGGGTTCTCTCTGGATACTTCAGCTTCCTCCCACAGTCCATAAACATGCACTGAGGTTTAATTGGTGACCCTAAATTGCCCATAGGTGTGAATGAGAGCCTTATTCTATGTCTCTATGTGTCTGCCCTGCGATAGTCTGGCGAACTGTCAAGTCAATTCAATTTTATTTATATAGCCCAAAATCACAATTTTGCCTCAAAGGGCTTTACAGAAGAAACCTCAGGGAGAGGGACAGAGGAGGGATCCCCCTCCCAGGAGGGACAGACGTATAGATGTTGTTATACAGAACAGATCAACAGAGTTGAATATAGTCCGTCCAGGGCCGCTTAATGTCGCGACTCGAATGCGGATAAACAGTTAATTGTAAATGAAGGTATAAAAGATTTTTCCAATGAGGCAAAATAACAAGGCAGCTGTCTGTAGATCACTTGAAGCCAGTTATGAATCATTAAACGCTGTAGTTGCATCATGAGGTTTGTATAAAACTGTCAGCTTGTTGTCAGTGTAAAGAAATTGGTGAGAGATTTCTCCAAAGCGAATTCTTCATGTTCTTGCAAGTCTTCTGTTTCACCTTCACAATAACAAGCTGGCAGGTATAAGTGCAGTCATGACTCTTACAACATGTGCAATTTGTCAACATTATTTGGTTCCTGATAGATCCTGAAGTAGAAGGAGCCACACCCTGATGTTTACCTTGAGACTTTGCGCCTCTTCGTCCCTAGACAAACACATACCCACAAGTTCACATGCTTACACATACAAAACTCACTTTGGATGGCGGATGTCAGGCAGGGAGCGGTTGAGGGAGATCCGGTCGCTGACGTAAATGTTAAAGCCGTTCTCCCGGTAGGCCTGGTCCACCCTATCAGCGTCTGTCAGTGGGAATGCTTTGCCCTGTTCCCCGTTACCTGCCACACACACAGACACAGACACAGACACAGACACAGACACACACACACACACACATACAGACACCACTATTAGACAAAGTACCAGACCTCAGTGCATCAGTTCTACCACACTATCCCCTCTGTAGACAAGCATATTTTGAGCAGTTATTAAAAGTCTACACACCCTTGTAAAATATTAGCCATTTGAATTAGAAAATGGGTCAAATCAAAGTTTAACATTATTTTCTGGCAGAGTATTGACAGTAACGCTCCTCAAACAAAACCAGATTAAGAGGTTTTGCTGAAGGGTGAACACTGATCACAGACTGAACAAAAATCCCATCATTTCAAGAGCAGACCATCAATGTTATTAACTCAACAGAGATTTCTCATACAGCTATGTTTAACTGGGAGAAGATACATATCCAACAAAGGGTTAATTTTATCTTTGGAAAAAAACGTAAAAATATTTTTAAAAATACAAATAGCAAAGGAAAGACACACACAGACACAAATATATTTAATTGAACATCCTAAATGGCTAAAGAACACAACACAATGTGGGTTAAAGCTGAAGATAAATATGAATAAAATATTTGTTTACAACCCAGGTCCGTATAAATCAAAGCTTGGACATTCAAAGCAAGGAAGCCGCTGATGAAACATGATGAAATAAATATGAACTAATGGTTGAACTACTTAAAAAAATGATTTATATATTTTTACAGCCACATCCAGAACAAAAACAGCCCTCATCATTCACAGACACATGTGTTTCATTAAGCAGAAATGATGCACTTTTACCTCCTAAAGGTAACAAGTGTGAAAGATAACTTTTAGCCTTTAACGGCTCATTTAAATCCCATTCCTACTAATTTACACTGTTTGTATAGAGGACGATTTCCCTGAACAGAAAATACATTTGAGTTGGTCATGATTGTAGCAGAAATAAACTGTATTTATGACAGCACAACTGCATTCAAAGCAGAGAATTACACCGCTGCTGCAGAGCTGGAGAGCAATAAGATGCAGAGAAGGAATAGGATGGTGTGTTAGAAAGAGCAGTTAATCTGCATATGAGTGTACTAATGTGTGCATCTTTCTCCAGTATATGGGATATTTTTGCATAACTGTGCGAGTTGTTTACACGATGAATATGTCATGCTGGTCTCATCCATATTTGACAAAACATTTCTGCAGAAGGACTTTATGGAGATTTGGCCCTACCGGATCGAGAGGCATCTCTTCTGATTGCATCATAGTTGTGCCAGTCTATCCTCCGCACACCGTCACGTCCCACCAGAGAATCCTTCCTCACCTGAACCTGTGGACACAAACAAGCATAGAAAGGCAGTCAGGAATACTGTTATACACATGAGTACAGCGATATTTTGAAAGCTGGTTTATAGGACCATACCAGAGGTTTGTTGCACCACAACATCTGGATTCTGAATTTAATGCATTGTGTTTAAATATGCAGTCATGGAAAAAAATTATAAGACCATCCTTATTTTCTTCAATTTCTTGTTCATTTTAATGCCTGGTACAAATAAAGGTACAATTGGACAAATATAATAACAACAATAATAGCTCATAAGAGTTTAATTTAAGAGCTGATATCTAGCCTTTTTCCATGGTTTTCTTGATAATAACCAAAATCATCATCAAGAAAACCATGGAAATGGCTAGATATCAGCTCTTAAATTAAACTCTCATGAGCTATTTTTGTCCTTTTAATTATATTTGTCCAAACAAATGCACCTTTAGTTGTACCAGGCATTAAAATGAACAAGAAATTAGAGAAAACAAGGATGGTCTAATAATTTTTTCCATGACTGTACACAGCATCCTAACTTTTTTATAGAATCAGAGTTGTACAATATAATTAAGGACCATTTTGAGAAGCATATCAGCTTGTGCTTTTAAGGGCCCTTGAGATTTAAAAATCAACTGCGAAAACCACCTAATTCATGAGCTATTTTATGAGAAAATTAAACTCAAAGCAAAGCACTTTGAAAGAACTTTGGCCCCTTCTCTAATCTCACAAATTGTCATATGACAATAATAATAAAATGTGATTAAGTTATAATCCATGGCAAGCTTTCAATTTCCTGCAAGTTCATTTTCATAGGTTATAAATACCTCTACAAACATCTAGGGCTTCTGAGGGGAAAAAGAAGCATTGGATGCCTTGCTAGAAAGCTGAATAGCTCAAAATAAGCTTGTGAATGCAACTCTTATCTGAATCTCAAGTGCACAATCCCACCAGCCCACAACCTGCCAACATAAAGCTGCAAAGGCTTTTGTCACCTCAAATAAACCCTGAACATGTAGAAAACACTGAGTAATGGTCAGCAGAGATGTAAAATATAAACAAAATTGGTTGTTAATGACCTAATTTTTACTAAGCCACCGCTGTGTACCTTTAAAAACACAACATGCATTATACAACAGTGCAGCACACAATAAGGTTTTTTCCCCAGTGCTCTGTCAGTATCAGTGTCACTGAAAAGATTTCTCCAGAGCATCAGACTCTCACTATCCAGCAGCGTTGTACTGAGAGTTTATCCACAGAAAGTGTGCTCTTCTATTTCATGCTTGACGGTTCTGTGAGGAGAATATCAATGCTGTGACACACAACTCCACGGAGGCCTTATACACACAACCACACACATACAGACAGATAAGCTGCAGTTCAGCATACAAAAGCAGCAGTTGTTTCTTCGTCTACTTAGTCATTCTACACACTGAGTGACTTTCAGTGACTCGGCATCGTGAATTACAGGATCACAGCACAATGGAGAAATAATTAGCTCGATGGGAGGAGGCAATTAGTGAAACACTTTAAATACAAATGGCGCCACTGACTGCATGAAATACTGTGAATTATTAATCAGACTATTGGGTTGGAGGAATATGACACTGAATAACAAATTGTACAGTATATGCACAAGGGCTGTATCGAACAGTTTGGAACTTCATGCATAACGTTCGAATTCTGAATTTGAATGCTGCACAACTGTTACAACTCATATCATCCTGTTTAAACTCTGTATTTCTGCACAGCTTCACATAAAGATTTGGCTATGCTAGTATTGTTAGAGTTATACTATTTGTAGAGTTAGATTTGCTGCGTAGGATTATTTCCAACTTGTGTGATCAACCTCACTGCACACCGCTCTGTGACTTCACCGAGAGGAGACAAGAGCAGCTCCAGATATGGACCTTGAGTTAGCCTGTGAAGCAACTAAAATTCAGTCAGTGCAAAACCCAGCACCAGGGGTCTGATCACAGACCTCCCTGACTTCACACTGGATCAGCAAACTTTCTTATGTTGGTTAGACCCAGCTAAGCCGCTGGACACCAGCTGCTGCACCCCCCGAGCTGGGATTTTTCGCTGGCTAAATATGCGTTGCTACAGCGGCTAACTTAAAGGTCCATCTCTGGAGCTTCCATCTGCTCTCCTACCCATGAAGTCTCCTAGCTCCTAACGGGGGAGAGAGAGGCAAAGGGACCACAGGGTGCTCTTGCTTATTTTTGTCTCATTTGTGATCTAATAAACAGAGAGAGTTTTACATTTTATACATTTTAAATCAGCCAGATCAAACAAACGGCGGACTTTCACCCAGGAGAACAAGGTTTTGTGTCCTGTGTGAAAACAAAAGTAAACAATTCGAATGGTTCGAATCCCGGTACTGACAGGTCTAGGACTGAAGTGAGCAAGGTACCTAGCTCCAAGCTCCCCGGGTGCAGTAATGTGCTGCCCACTGCTCCTTGCATGGTGTGTTCACTTGTCTGTAAAAAAAGGATGGGTTAAATGCAGAGGTTGAATTTCCCCATTGTGGGATTAATAAAGTAATCTTCTTCTTCTTCTTCTTATTCTCACTCTTAAAATGAAGGCTTTAATTTAAAACTCTATAAGATTTAAGAGTAGATTAAGATTTATCCTTTCTCAATCCCATAATGGGGAAGTTGAACCTTTGCCTTTAACCCACCCTTTTTTTTGGACACGAGTAAACACACCATGCAAGGAGCAGTGGGCTGCACATTACCGCATTCTGTATCCAGCTAGGTGAAAGCCAGCACAGGGAGAACCTTGAACACTGTGCTTCAGACTGAATGTATATTCTTTTATTCCATCTCCTGGATGGCCTCTGCATAGACACAAAGATACTGCATATAGGTGAATAGAAAATTAATTCAGCTCTTCTACTCCTTCTTCTTCCCCTCTTCTTTTCTCCTTCCCCTCACCTCTCTCCTTGACCCCTCTACCATTCTTCTTCTCCTCTTGCTGTCACAGGCAGATGCCCTCAGTGTGTCATACAAGGACCTGACAAGCAGCAAGAGTCCATCTGTGCAAATTTATACTAAAAAGAAGCGAGATTGTGACGCCCCATTTCCTCCTGATTAAAATTTCAGCGCACGTCGCCATGATATTCCTCTGGGGCTTTCCTTGCTGCTCAACAAGACCTTGAAAAACAAGACAAGGAGAAAGGAAAACTTTCCAGCTAATGTGTGCACATGTTTAGTTTTGTGGAAGCAGAACGGGGGTGGGTACTGAACCTAAAGAAAGTAATTGAGACTGACAGTCGAAGAGGATGAGTATGGAAAGGACAGAATAATCTTAAGGAACAGATGGGGGATGCAATCACTTGTGTGAAATAAAAGTGGGGTAAGACAAGTAAAGGAACTCTGCAATGGAAAGCCTTAAATTCACAACGCATTCTCCCTCAATAGCCACTTGACTTAACTTGCACAAATTGGGGATGTTCACTGGCTGGACAGCTGTATTAAAAGATTAAAAAAACTGTGTGTAGTTATTCTTTTAGAAGAAGCTAGTGGGAAATCAAAGTTACAATGTATCCATACTTGCTAATAAATAAATGTACCAAATATGATTTGTGCCAAATGGAAATCCATCAATGTCTTGTCTAGCTATTTACTCAGCACCAAAGTGATGGACTGACCAACCAACAGAACAACATTGCTATCACTAGCATAGCTAGCTAACACCCAAGGCTCATCTTCTTCCTTCAGTAAGAGTATGCAGCCATGTTAACAGCTCAGTGAGGATGTATTTATCCACAGCGGTGCTTTGAGCTAAATGCAAATGCCAACATGCTGTTAATAACAAAGCCAACATGCTGGTTTTAAGCAGGTATAATGTTTACCATGTTCATCGTCTTTGTTTGTTCAGAGTGCTAGCATGCTGGCATTTGCAAATTAGCACTATAGCGCTAATGGGTTTGTCATTAGTTTTAAAGATATTCAGTCATTTTGCCCTCATGGTTTTTGATGAAAAGTCAAGGGATTACACTTGATCCTGAGGAAGACATGAATGCCTACCGAAACAGCAATCAACAAGTTCTCCAACATAAATGGCAGAAGAGGTCGTGTGTCAGTACCACAAATAACAGCACGTAGGTACGTATTGCGGCTCGAGTTTCATGGCACATATGTATGTATTGCGGCTTGTGGTACAACACACCTTCGAAAAATAGCATACGCATACAGCCCACGGTTGTAAAAAAAGGCTGCAGATTCTGTGGATTTTTGTTGTAAAATCACTGACCTTAGGTTTAGGGCAAAACTTCTGGTAATGCCAGAAAATGACTGTTTAAAACAGTGAATAAATGCACGTAAATGCCGGAAGTAAAATAGTAGTTACAAGGGTCACATGACTGCCATAAGTTACGTTCAAAAATGTGATTCACGTAACTTACATAAACAACGTAACTTAAGTAAAAAATGGTTTACTTTTGTCTTCACATGGGACGCGAACCCTGCTGTCCTGGATGACGGTGAAATACGGAGACACAGGTCTTTTTTCGCTGCCTGTACACGCGACAAAGCACTTTACATTATAGACCGTGCACATTCACCCATTCAAACACATTCATACTGGTAGTTGAGGTTACCCTGAAAACAGTGCCACCTGCCTCCATCTGGAATTCATTCACACACCGATGTAGACTGCCATGGTCCAATTAGTGGACGTACGTATGAGAGCTACAATTTAGGGTTGGACCGATTGTCCTTCGCTGATTGCTGACAGTCATCAATCGAACATTGTTATTTAAAATCCCTCCCAAACCCTACCCTGTCCACTCCATCCCTGTGGCATTTATTGTGTGCTTGAAAACTAGAAATTCTAGTTTAACAACAGTGGCAGTGCAACTGAAAACATTGGGGCTGTCACTTTACTGGATGAAAAAGAAGGTGTACTGTTGGTCATAAAATGAAAAGAAAGCATAATTTAGAGAGCCCAAATCTCTCTAAACATTGCTTGATCCCATACTTATTTAGTTAAAAGTAAGAAATATTATGAATGTAGATGCTGATGAGCATCATGTTACACATTGTGAAAAACAATTATGGGTGAGGTGTGCATAATGTTTCTTTAATGTAAAGTGCAATATTTCAAGGGAAATACAGAAAAGCGGGATTGTGAGGGGTCCAAGATTTCACCACACAATGTCCCAATGTCCCACCTTATACGTTTTGTTACATACACATACAACCCACACAAAGGTATCCTAATTTAAATTGAGATTGCTACATATTGAGTACAACAATGGACAGAGATTGTTTATGCTGAAGTGGCTTGAAAAGTTCCTTTGGTCTTTTTTGTCCCATTTTCCAGACAAAAACGAGACAAGATGGCATGCTTTTGACAGTCTAATGTATTATTAGGATACACACAATAACTTCTTGCAAGAAAAGTTGAATGCAAAAGAATAATTTGTTGACCATAAAAACAATGTAACATTTAAGATGTGTTAAATGTAAGAATTATTCAGAAGACGCATCCAGCTCATCAGAATGCACAGTCTGAGCTAACTCTCACACACTAGGCCAGATGAAGTATTGAAACAGAGCTGAAAATAAAGCACCACTAAACAGTCATCTGTTTCTCTGCTGTGCTACACAGCAGAGTATTGCCTTCCTCTACTCTGCTAATCACCATCATCAGAAAACTGAGGCTCCATGCAGCCACAAACTCATTCCACTCTGGGCACTTTTCCGCTCTATTAATATTCAAGACACAGCACAAACACACTGATAGGACACTGGAGGAACGACACCACGAACCACACAGGCCGTGCCTTCTCAATCCAGCATGCTCTCATTAACTGACAGGCCCCAAAATGTCTTATAAATGATAGGGCAAAACAGAAATGTATCTTTAAGCATAACAAATACTCTGCGAACAATGTAGAGGCAGCAAGAGAAAGGTTTGAGGAGAGCTGAGAGGACAGGGATGTAACTCTGTAACCTGGCAGTGTGGAGCCTCATTAAATTTAATGTAGCCTTTTAGTGGTCTGTTTAACTGAAGTCAAAAGGCCACATGTCAGTCAGTGTTTGCACACAGATTCACAAAAGACAGACTGAGAGTGTCAGTTAACAAATGTCTGGATGTATTTGCATAAGACATTGAGACAGCCACATGCACGCTGCCTAAATCTACCTAAAAATAGATAATAGCAGTGTCCAAACTCAGGAGTTGTCTCCTTCAAAGGACACACCATGTTACCGCCAAGTCAGACCTGAGCTTCAATGCATGTTTACACTTTTATATACTCAGAACTCATCCGTCACGCCACACGTCAGAAGTAAAATGTGTTTACAGTTACAGATGATAAACATCGTTTAAATATGACAGTCTCTCCTGGAAGACATTCATAGTTTTAGTTGTTCACATGACAGAAATGTTCAGTCGAGGATGAAATAAAGAAAAGAGAACTAGAGAGCAAAGGTCAAACTGTGGCTCCTTGCACTCCTTTCTCGACACAGCTGATAAATCACAGCATGAATTGGGTAAGACTCTTGAATCGTTGTTTGCAGAGTAACAGAAATGGTCAATAGCAACTCTAGCCAGTACTGTTGCCATCGTTACCTGCAATTTAAGATATATATTCTGACTCAGAAAAGAGGTTTAAATAACAGTCAGGCTTGTGTCACTGTGGAATGAGGTCTTTATTATGTTTGGATTTTTTTTATCCCCTAGCCTATTAGAAACAAGTATTTTCATGGTCATGTTATAATAGAATCCAATATACCAGTGACCAATGACTAAATGCTCTAATATGATAATTAAAATGTGACATGATCTTTCTGAATTGTAAAGTAAATGAGATCCATCTGAATGCAACAACAAGCAAGTAACCAGTACACACACTGATTAAGGCCTGAAAGCATATACCTACAGACCGTAAAACACATTACATTACATTACATGTCATTTGGATGATGCTTTTGTCTAAAGCGACTTACAATGAGTGCAGTAAACCTGATGGTACGAGCCTTAGACCACAGGAATCAGTACATAACTTTTAAGAGCCAACTGTAACCGCTACAGGAATGCTATACGCAAAAGAAGAGCATTTTTTAAAAATATATATTAGGTGACCGTGACTTAACCGTGGTATTGTTGGATGTTGTCTCTGTGACGTCATCTATAGGTTTCTGAAGTGTCAAAATTAAGCTCAAAGGGTCCTGGTCCTGGTGTTGGTTGCTATAGCTCAGATGGCAGAGCAGTTTGATCCCTGACTATAGCACTCTACATGTCCAAGTATCTTTGGAACCCCTAATTTCACCCGATGCTGCGTTCAACGGTGCATATATTAATTCCTGATGGTGGCAGGTGGCACCAATTAGGGTAGCCTCAGCCACCAATAGGTGAAAGATTGTATCTAGTGTTTTTGAGTGATCCAAAGACTAGAAAAGCGCTACAGAAGTGCAGTCCATTTACTATCTGCCCCTGCCAGTGCCTGGCTCCTCCTGTCAGTCACTCAAAGCATACACATCCTTAATTACTTTAAGCCTTAATATAATTTAAACAGGTGATTTATGCAAATTCACCCCTGCACAGTTGTCATGAAAGGGGGAATTAGCAATAGATACCAAATCTGTTGTTTGTACCAGGTTGTAAAAACATCTATTTCTGCTATAAAGTTGGGCATTTAAACAAGAGGGTCTATGACGATTGACTTGCCTTTGGACCCAACCTCAAGTAGCCAATTGAGGAGGTGCTGTTTTTGGCACTTTCACATTGGCTTTATTTTTCAGCCCAGGAGGCTGCCACTTGATACTGATTTTGTCTCCTAAATTCAGCCGCAAGAAAAGGAAATCAGTAACTGTGTGAAGGATGAAATGGGGAGCATGCTGCATGCTGAGCAGTTACGACATATTCAGCACCTGAATTAGGCCATTATGGGGGGCACTGGAATTGCTGTCAGTCCATCAATTTTCCCTCTGGTGACCTTGATGGAGGGATTTGCAGATTATGAAGAGCCTCTCTGAAACGCTGGCTGCCTAACCTCATTTCCATGCTGCTGTGGTCTTCTGTTAATCTGCCCAACAGCAGATTATGTTTGCTGTTCGGTCAGAAAGGGTAGGATTGGTGCTGCTGCTGTGGGTTTAGGCTCTCAGCAGCTGTTGTAGGACATTACGCAGTAATACTGCACCAGCATGCCAGAGAGACATGGACGAAGTTGCTCTCTCCAATGGGCATGATTTCTTCAATTCTGATCTCAAGAACATCTATTTTTTTGCCCACTCCGTCTCCTGTTCTTCTTTCTTTCCTACTCTTTCACTATCCATCATCAGCTGCAGAGCTTGTCTGAAGTTTTCTGGATATTTGTTTTCTTTAATCTTTATTAAAAGATGTCTGCATAAAAAAATATCAAACACTGTCCTTGGTTTGGCTTTTGCTGCATTAAAGCCGACTATACCAATGCCACAATGCCACCTGAGGCAAAAACCATGTGCAAATACTAGCTGGCTGCCAGAATGTTGTCAGAGTGGTCTTTTATTTTTAGAGGTACAGTGCCCAGGTAATATCGCTGTCACCCATGAATGATCACCTCAAAGTTGCTGGTGAAAGGAAGGAGAAAAAATAAGAGCTCTGCAGAGTAATACGAGTAATTTTTTTCCCTTGCTTTCGTTTACAAATTCATTTTCTTGCCTGCTGCCTGACACTTTCAGCATTTAGACTTGAATAAAGCCCTGAGGTGTGAAGTGGACACCTGCATCACTGGCTGGTGACTGTGGCTTTCTTCTTGTAGCTATTCTACATATGTCACAATGTTGAAAACAGAAAAGAGAAATGACATCAGCTAAATGACATATAATGTAATGAAAGGAAATTCCCATTGAAGTTTTAATATTAAAACCAGTGACCAACAGTGCTGTTTAAGTCTTAATGAATGTTGTACACAGTCTTGAGACTTGTGTTTGACCAGTAAGTGATATTCAATACTTTTCTGGTGCCAACTGGGCCATCAGCACATACTAACTCTATATATACACATCATAATGCCCCTACAGGAGGAGAGAGATGTTTTGGTGGACAAGAATAGCTCAGGACCCTAAACTAGAACCATGTTCCTACATCCAAAAGACAGAAAAGGGTTCTTGGGGTTTCATGGTTCCAAATTTTCCACTTTGGGAAAAGGAAAAATCTATCTGAGCTGTAGGTGCTTGCATTTAATGCAACACTGCATTTTCCTACATGGTAGGAACGCATGATAACTGATTTTTTTTTTTACCAGTAACAATGGCCGATTGCCTGTGCCCTCTGAGGACTACAATTTATTTGATTTTTGGTTGGCCTGCTTCTTTTGTAATAATGCACACATAACCTCAACACTGTAATGACCAAGATCAATATAATACTAGGATAGAGTAATTGCCTTGTTATTCTTTAACACAAACACACACACACACACACACAATCTGAACACAGCCTGTGAGTCATCAACAAGCAACCGAAGGCAAACGCAAGCCTCCGTAGCTCCAGCTTATCCTGATGACCAACTAGCACCGGCAGACATGAAAAAAAAAAGTTTTGACATCCATTTTAACGTTGCGTCATTTTTATTTCTGGCTAATCCTGATACCTCATTTCAAAGCTTTTACCTTCCAATACTGATGAAGTGCAAATAACACCCAAATACGTAATATATGTCAAGCTAAAAAATAAATCCATCTTCTTTCTGTGAGGTCTTTGGACAGCCTGTGGCGTATAGTAAAAGTGGGTATTACCAACAGTGCAGTGTCTGATAAGAACAGCGTTGCCCATTCATTCTCTGATGAGGATGAATCAGACCACCCTGGGTCCATACTTCCTTTTTCGGTTTCCTCTCCTCCTGCTGTGAGTCAACAGAAGCTCTGTGTGAGAAGAGGGAGCTTCTCTGTTCTTTTATCTTTCCCTTTTGGTTCTTTCAGACCACAGGCAGATCCACCTCGACCCCCAGAGACGCAATTACCTGTCTGTCCTATTCCACCTCACCCTCTGCTCCTCCTCCTCCTTCTTTTCCTCTCCTCAACCACTTTACAGACAAGTCAATTTGCCCTGGCTATGCTGACCCATCACAAAGAAACATAAGCTACCAATGCTCTCCTTCTAAAAATAGTACGCTGTACTACGGTACCCACCACCAACCTACACCTCCACCACCACACCAGTTACACATCAATCTAACTGTAAAACTAAGATGAATCATAGCATCTCACACAATGTGATTGCTGGCAAATGGTCATCTTGGTGCCATAACTTACATAACAGTGGGATGCGTAATTTTCATACATTTTGACTTTCCTCTGATACTCTCTAGACAACAACTCAACCCAGAGCATCCATCCATCTCCTTAACCGCTTACCAGAACCCAGGGGGCTGTAGCGATCCCAGCTGACACTGGGTGAGAGGGTACACCCTAGACAGTTCGCCATTAACTAAAGGCCATATAAACCTCTATGGACTGTGGGAGGAAGCCGGAGGACTTGGAGAGAACTCACACTGACACAGGAAGAACAGGCAAGAGTCCACACAGAAGAGTCACAGGCCTGAGTCGACCCTTTTTGCTGTGAGGCCAGAGTGCTAACCACTAGTATAGTCCTAACCCAAAGCAGTTAAAGAAAATAATTCATTTTCAGATAAATGCCATCCCTGAGGTGTGATCATTCAGACATTAGAGAACTATTAGAAACACAGAGAAAAACAAAGTAAGCAGCAAAATATTAGTCAAAGGACAAAGGAAACAAAAAGTAAAGATCTTCCAGAAAAAAAAACCTTTTGACACTACTAAGAAAAACAGCTCTTGGCAGTTACTGAATTGCTGAACTCATTCTGTTGTTTGGTGTTTTCTTAGCCCTTCGAGAAATACTGTGTTATAGAAAAGCCAACTGGGAGTTTTCACTGTAGATCTATTCCAAATTTCTGCCCTCTTAAGTTGAGGATCTCCAGGCGGAGACTGGGGCACAGAGACCTCCATGGAAGAGGAGCCCAGCAGGACTGCCACACAGCGTCTCATCTCCCAACAGGAGTCATTATCTACAGCTCTGCTGTGACCACAGATACCAGGCAGAGGACTGGACAAAGGCCATGACAGATGGCTGCTTCTCTGCCTTCTGCAGGCGCAGGACTGTGCTTAATTCTTGGACGCATGACACAGACACAAAAATACTGGCAGTTTGAAGACTTTCATGTTGTGTGGACAATTTCACCCCTTGCAGGATGTTTATTCTGCAAAAAAAGCAGCAAGTCAGTGTTTATCTCAACTGCCATCAATGTAAACAACAGACCCTTGCCATACTCTCACCAGTCTGGTGCAAAACATGAAAGCTCTCTATTAAGCCACACATTTCTATTAGTCCATGTCGTCCCCACACAAATATTTTTAATGGACTGTGAATCTATCTAAGGAGGAGAAAAAATAACATCCTACATGCCATACAAGAGTAAATATATAGTCCTAAACATGGAACCTGGACAGATGTGAATGACAGAGCACCTGCTGGAGGAATCTCTGTCAACATTATGCAGGATATATGATTATGTCATTTAGGTTAAAAACATGAATTTTAAAAGGAGACATAGTGTGATGGATGTGTAAAGGGTTTCAGTGGTAATTTACAGCTGTGTTACCACTGCCACGATCACAGCTTCCACTGGCTCCCATCCAAACCCATCTGAGTAAAGTGCTGTTCAAATAAGCTCCTTATTATCATGTCTGAGGATGAGAAAGCAGGGAAATACTGTATGATGGCCATTAAGTGTTGAGTTGTGGTGATGCCAGCTCAAAGAGCAGCTTCTGTCTCGTCCAAGCAGAACGCTAAAACTTCCTATCGTCCCATGGTCCTTGGATCTAATGGAGAACAGTGGACTGTCCTTCAGGCCAGCGTAAGGTCAAGGTACGGTGATAGAAACAACTTGACCTGCTGGAGCATCCTTGAGCATGGTAATTCTGTCGCAGTTCTCAAACACGCATCATTGACCTTGTAGAGAGCTCAGGAGAGACGAGAGAAATATAATTATAAGAAAAATATTTCCATCCACCTATACATGTGTTTTGAATTTCCATATTAAGTCCAGTATAACACTATTTTACTTTAAATTGAAGACTTTGTTCTCAGGGTCTTTTGCGATGACGTCATAAAACATGATGTTTAAAGCCAAACCAACCTAACCTAGATATTTTGAATGATGAACAGTAATCCTGCACATCTAGTCAAAGTTGGGTCAAATTGAATTGTGTGGTGTTACACATTTTTCTTGAATAGTTTTTTAAAATACATTTATAAAAAAAAATGAGAAAATACCAGTTTTATAGTAATTTTATGGTTTTCAATTGGCAAGTTTCTGGGGAAAAAAAAGACAGCTAGCCTTAGCTTATTAACTGTATGTAACGGGCAGCATTTTTAGTTTCTGTTAAACTTATTTCTGAAGTAACTAAGAAATATTAAAAATGTTCCAATAAAAAAAGGTTTTATTTGTGCAAGATTAGCATCAATACATGTTACTATTTATGTAGGATTGTCTTTGTGTGTTGATATAACTGAATCAAAAGTAAAACCTTAATCTTAGAGACACTTTACTGCTTTTATGCTATTTATCGCCACACCGCCTGTGCACATCAGACTGAAGTAGATCCTGAAATTGGCACACAACAACTGATTTTGACCCATAAATCAACTTGAACCAAGGAATTTGAATCCAAAAGATACCAAAAGATTCACAACCCTCATGTCAAAATTTTCCCAGTTACCCCATCATCTACTGTGACTTTGCAACAAGCAGCCGGCTCCCTTTTACCCCCTCTGGTTTCCTCTCTGTAGCAGAACTCAGAGCCTTGTCTCATCATGTTGCTGCTGGGTTTGGCTGCATTCAGCATAGGAGGCCGGGTGCCACCGAGGGGGATGGAGGACAGATGTGGCTTACATAATGATCAGCACATCAGTTATCTCAGTGGCCCTCATCCTACAAGCATCCCTCCATATATCTCCCTACGGCCGCCTCGTCCTGCTGTGCCAAGCTTTACTGTGCCGTGGTGAGCCAGAGAGCCGGAGGCATGCTGCTCCTTCCCACCACTGGTTAGGAAGAGCGAATCAATGAGCTCAGCAGAGAGAGCTTTTACATCTCCGCTGGAAGGCAATTATCAACATTTGTCAGTGAGGGGACAATCGGGCCACAGGATGATAGCTCGGGGTTCAACTGACAACAGTCCAATATGAGAGTGTAATGTGGAACAAAGTGGGCAGAGGCAACACTTTGAGATCTGACAGAAAGAGCCCTATTCAGCTTCATAATGGAAAACATGTTGTAAATCTATCAACTTGTTTCAGCCTGCTGCCTCACATCAGTACTGTGTGTGTGCAGAGACTAATGACGAGCACCAGTTCACCTGAGCAACAAAGAGACCAGACAACAGAGGCAAAATTATTAATTATATTTGGAATTAAAATGTAAATCAAAGCTGCATTCCTCCAAAGGTCTGTTCATATGCTCACACCAAGGAATCGTAAGAAAAAAATCAATAACAATGACAAGTTAAGTCAACTGAACGTGTAAGGTATTCTGAATAAATATAAAGTGGAAACATATTTTCTACCTGTTTGCAAGCCCGAATAATTAAAGTCTTGAGCCTTGAAGAATGGAAAATGAACATTTCCAAAAGGTTTTACAGGATCCTGTGCCATCAACTCCAAAACATTTGCTTTGTCCAAGAAGGGCATGAACCAATTTTACAGAGAAAGGAGGCAAATTATGCTCAGCCCTTCAGTTATATTGTGTGTGATTCAGCGGCTCAAAAAAGAAGCAAATAATAAAACTGTGTGCAGAACCTCTAAAGTCACAGAAAGATCCTTTTTGCCTTCTCAAACATGAACCACGCCCACATGAAGTGCAAAGGTCCGAAAACACTAAATAACCCTCTGTGACCCTCATACCAGAGGGAAAAGGCTTCACATGAATGGGCTCGATTCATTCTATCAAAATCAAAATCAACCATTTTAGAAGTTTTAACTGCTGCCAGTACAATTAGGTAATTGGTGACATTGTTGACATCTTGAGTCTCGTCAGCAGGAGCGTGGCAGAATTTTACACGGTAAAGTTATTTTTCCCTCAGTGTGACATGTTCGTCATGAGCTTAACTCATGTGCCAGTCACACATAGGTAGTTGAAAGCTACTACTGCATATCACATTTCCACAAGCAGCTTCGCAAGTGAGTCACCAATTAGCAGTGTGTGTCACATTTCCTAGAAGGTTGACATCCACTATTCAATATAAATCAGATCTGAGGGTAAAATCTGACTTTTATTGCAGGATAGAAAAGTCACTTCCTGCACAACTGGAGTAGCTGAAGCAAGCACGACTGCAATGCATGAATGAATGAATGTAGAAAAGTTTTAAAGATGATGATATATTTATCAATTCATACTACAGCTTCAGAAATGTACATTGAGTTGAATTAAACTAAACTGTACTAAATATTTACTGCAGGTCTATTGCAAGTTGATTCTGGTTTTTGCTCACCATCTGTGCTTCCAATACCAATTGTTTTGGTATATTAATACTAGAGCCTGAACAATATGGGTTTTTTTTTTAGACCGATGATGATACTGATTTTAGAGCGGGAAAATTAATTGACAACCAATTTGGCGGCTAAAACAGTAATTTTTTGAGCTGGTGTGAAAACAAACCTTTTTTATGTGGATTGTGCAACCTTTTTTTCCTTTATATACAAACAATGTATTACATTTTCAGCCAAATCTATAAATTATAACAGAGAAATAAAGAATAAATAGGAATAAAACAAATAGCTAAATTAACACCATTACTGTACAGTCAATAACTATATAGCTATCACCATTTCTAAATCCTGCCAAGCAACACTTACTTTGCACAAGTTTTTATAACAGCACATATCGTACAGCATATGCACCAGCCTGTGATCGGCAAATACCGGCCGATAATATCAGTCAGCCAGTATATCTGTGGGGCTCTGATTATTACCAATATTTTACTGGATTCCCCTATTAAATCCATGCATGTTCAACTTAAGTGAACTAAGGTGAGTCAGGGCTCTCTATGTGCTGACATAGATCAATCAAGTAACAACTCAATCTTATAAAATCACAGAGCACAGCGGAAGTATAATTGATAGTAGAATTTAAAGCATCGGAGAGTGAGTGTCTGGAATAGGCAGGAGGAAGCGACTAGTTCAGCTAACAAAGAACAATTATTTCAATTGCCAAAAGTTATAGGACTTGGTAGGGCTGGGTGATATATTGATATAAAAAATATATTGATATATTTCTAAATGTGATATGGAATTAGACCATATCGCACATATTGATATAGTTCAAAAAAATATTTTCTTTATATATAAATGCTGCCCTTACTAGGGTTTGTCATATTTAGTTATTTTGTAATCTTCATTATACTTCTCTCATATAAATATATCTGTTTCTAAAAAGATTGGCCTATTTTATTTCATAGGCTATTTTTATTTAAGAATTTTTTTTATTTAAATGTGCACTTTATGGAGCTTTGATCAAAAAAAAGGTACTCCTGTTATACAGTATTTATGTGATATGTCTTGTGATATGTCATATTTGGCTTTGACTTTGACTGAGCACTTGCTCTCACTTTACTCACGATAAAAATATTGGGATATATATTGGGATATGACTTTTGGTCCATACCGCCAAGCCCTAGGACTTGGTAGGTTATAAAATGTAATAAAAAATGCCCCATCTAATGCAGTCAGCAAACCAGCTGGAGAGTGACAGCAGTGTTGACTAGACTGTTCCTGCGTTGCGTCAGCTGCCACCTCAGCCATGAGCTCAGAAAAAATCCCAGCATTTATAGCTTGTTTCATTTACCTTCTCCTCACCCACACAGCTTGTCTTTTCACGCATCATTTTACATCCCCAATCAATGCCAATGAAAATATTTTAAATGAAATGGGGGGCTGGGCTTTCCCTGATTATGATCCAAGATGAAGACAAGTGGGGGGGTAGTGTGTATGTTTGTCTGAATGATCAAAGCCCTATAAACGCTTACAGTGACATCACCTGCTGTTCCTGTGAGTAGCTCAGTAAGGAAGGCTTCGGTCTAGCGGAGCAAAAAATGCAGCAATTTCTTCCAGAGACAGCACGTCAATCTTCAAACAGCTGTTCAAAAGTGCCGGTGTGGCTGCAGTCTGATTGCCGAAAAGTGCTCCAAGACGAGAAAACGAGACCGACTGCCTCAGTTCAAACCCTTCCTCTGAAGCTCTCTGAACTATGGGAAAACGTGTATTGCGCCACGATCTGTCAAAATGAAAAGAAGTTGTCACACTTCACAGGGAAGCGTGGCAGCAGTAGCCTAATGGTGAGAGAAAAAAAAGGTTTTATCCTGGAAACTTGGTCGTTTGAATGTGGGGATGTGGGTGAGGAAAGTGGAACAAAGCTTGCACTACACCAGAAAGAGCTGCTGAGGTGCTGCTGAGAAAAGAGCTTCACCGTTCTTCGCCCCATTTACAATCATAAACCAAGAAAAAGAAGTGATTATTATCAAACTATGGCAATCAGACAGGCAAAATCAGACAGCCCTGAGAGCATTCACAGCACCGTCTGCAGCACTGGCTTTATATAAGCAGGTTTTTCCCCTTTCATTTTCTCAGTTCTTGTTGTTGCAGATGGAGAAGTCAATGTGTATGATACTGCTTCATTAATAGTTTTATTGCAACCAATAAAATGCTGTTAAAACTAAAATTCCCCCTTCATCCTGCTCCTGGGTTGTAGACTGAGTGTAACAACAGCTGGATTCTCACAATTTCACAAGTTCATGTGAAAGGAAGGCTTGTGTAAAGCTGATCACACCGTTACTAGTTCAATCTCCAAACAATGCAATCTTGTCCCTGTAGCTCATTAAAGGTATATGGCAGAGATTCTGCTGGCTGTAACATTTCCTCCATTTAGTGTGGAGTACTTTAGGGGCAGTTGAATTATTGTAAAAAAAAAAAAAAAAAAAAGTGTTGTGGCTGTCGGATATTGACATGAAGGTACATGAAGTTTAACCTTTCTCAACTTCAACCTTTAAGTCTGTGAGCAGAGTTGAGTGGCACACGCACATTTTTTGAGGTTCAATGAAAATTAGGTTAGTTTTCACAGTAATCTTGAATATTAAAGTGTGTTTTGTGTTTAAATAAGTTTTGGTTCAAATTAAACCTAGTAATTCATGCTAGCAAGGTTTGATACAGTAAGCTAGTTTTGCGCCAATTAATACTCTTGTATTTCTCTGTGTTGTATAATTGTTACTGCAACATTCAGTTTGCAAACTGTAGCTTTATCCAAGTTAATTCTCAGCTCATTGGCTTATTGACGTACGGCCGTGTTACAGTTCAGTGAGTACTGATACGCAGTCATAGATAAAATAAAAAAATACAGAGATCAATTAAAAATTCCATGTGATCGACCAAATTCTTAACGACCATCGATTATTTTTTTCCCATTCCTAATATATATATATATATATATATATATATATATATATATATATATATAAATAATGTTTGTCTTTTTCTGGTGCTTAATCTTTGAACTCTTCTTTACGGTTACATTTCTGATTCAGGTTACAGCCCAAAGTGGAAAATAACCACATTACTGAAGAGCTTGTTAATAGACACAGTGGAGCAAGAAGAGCAAACAGTAGCAGGCTTTCCTAGGTGAAATGGTTCATTTGCTATGGCCACTCAAACTGTTCCTCATTTTCCATGAAGCTTCCCTGATATCACTGCCATGGCTGGGGTTTGCCTTATCAGCGGATTGTAACCGCCGTGCCGGCCAGCAGGCGATGTGGAAAAGATGCTGCTTTGTCTTCTGTACACATACGCACACAGAGCTTTTATCTTATATACACAAACCTCGCAGCAGACTGCCTTTAAATGCCGTGGACTCCAAGAGTACAAACTACAGAAAGACACACACTACACGCATCAAAGCATACTGCTGGAAGAAGAAAAACAGAATAATCTCTGTAGAAAAACTACGGTGGTGCATTTCCTCTCAGAAAGATAAATTCACCATAGGTCAGGTACTGTGGTCAAGTACACAGTTTTTCAGTGAGGAAACACTGAAGAAAAAAAACTCCCCCAGCCAACACTACCATTACTAAACACCACAAGTTGAAGTGAAGAGAGACTCCAGGTCTATTTATTAGCCAAGAGTTTATAGCCTATTCTCAATGGTAAAACATAATCAGGAACATTTACCCTTCAGACATTTATTTGATGAATAACAGTGACAATTACAACACTTAACAGTCAGTGACCTTTCATTCCAACTTCATCAAGATTACCAGCAGCTGATAATAAGCAGCACCTAGGCTCTGAACCTTCACTCTAGACAGAAAGCATATAGTTCAAGTTCAAATTGGACAACATTAGAGTCCAATCACTTCTGCAACTTTACAAAAAACGATAACCTGACAACCACACACATTTGACAGTTGTGCAATAGTGAGAAGAGAGCCACAGTTTTAAATGTGCAGGAGTATGATGTGATGCCTCCCCACACTATGAACACCACTTCGGGTTTCCAACGTGGTTTCAACAGCACATTGTAAGGACTAGTTCTGTTCAAGTATAACCCAATCCTTAGAGTATCTGACGAACTAAACTATTGGAGAAACACGATTTCCTAGGGGGAAAATGGTTTAACTATTTGAAGGGACATTGGTGTCCCCATACCTGATATTCCAAATAAAAAGATAGATTTTAAAAATAAAGGTTAAACAACAAAATGTAATGTACATTGTAAGTACTTCACTTCCAGCATTTACATACATTTATTCAGTCTTTAAACTGTCTTTTATAATGCCTTACCAGGGAGTTTCTTGCCCTGAACAGTGACTTTGTAGCCTAAATACACCAAAACTGCAGCCTTATTTACAACCGCGAACCATACATGTATTAATAATGACGTGTCCTCGGTGGTACTGTGAGCCATGAAACGCTCATTTTGACAAACGATCATATGAACCGTTATGGGCGGTATTGACAAAAAATTCTATTCTGTTGTTTAGGTTGGAGATCTTGTAGAATGCACACTACAGTTGCCCAAATGTAACTCATGCAAACAGCAACCATCAGGCCTGTAAAGTGTTGCTAATGCAGAACATCCTTGGTGATGCTCTGTTGACATCACCAAGAGGGTCATTTTGTCAGACCTCAGAAAGCAACATTGGAGATTATAGAAGAAATAATACAAATGACACAGTTTGAGTAAAAACCCGATCTATGTTAAATTGGTCGACTTCATTTTAAAAACTGATTCCTAGCATACCACACAGTTTTACATTGATTTAAGTGTACAGTAGTGAACAGTGCCTGTGCACGACTTTATAAAACTAGTGCAAAGACTGCATGTTTCAGGTTTTGTGCACACACATATTTAATCTGTGGCCCAAAAATGTCCATACCTGACCCAAGGTTAGTGTGACTGTGAAGCAGATTCATCCTTAAAACAAGCCTACCCAAGGATGCATCTTACACTCTGAGGCTCAGCCCTGTGAAGCACAGAGCTGGCCTTAAATTGGCATCCTGGGATTAGCTTAATCATCTGAGCATAAAAAAAAGCGGCTCCATAACCCACGTGGCTGTAATTAAAAGCCTGACTCCTCGCTCCGTATCCACAGGCTGTCTGCTGCACCTGTCCCTCATTTGGCTCCTTGCACTGATCTGGGGCAGCAGATCCCTGACAGGCATACAGAGCAGCTCCTGCACGCGCTCAGTCTGTGCCGCAGCCAGCAGCGAGTCAACGTCTGCCTTGTGTGAGGAACCTGGGGAGGAAACGCTCTCCAACAAAGTCGGCCTGTGAACAAACACCTCTTTTACCCGCTCACTCTGCCTTTTTCTCCTGAGGTGTTTCATCCCCTCCCATCCTCCCTTTTCTCTCTCAGCTCAGAGTGATAAAGTGCAACGACTTAAGTCTGCAGCGAGTAACTCCACTTGTCTTTGCAAATGACTTTCATCCCTCAGTCTCCATCGTTTCCAGAGGCTTAACACGTTAAAGATAAAATCTCATTTCCCAGTCTAGCAGCACAGCTAGCCCACAGCTCAGCAAGGCCGCATCAGGTAGTGATGGAGCAGCTTGTCCCCTGATCACAAAATACTGGAGCTGCGTGATTTATTGTCTCTCTAAATGATCATACTGTGGGTAAAATCTCATATTACTCTTTCATACTTTAACATTTATTGGAATATTTTAATAAAGAAATAAAAACTGTTGGACACATCACAGTTACATTCCTGTAGGAATCTGAATAGATCTGTAGACACGGAACATACAGCTATCAGAAACATGCTATGATATCTATGGCATATTTTGCTTCCAGATCACATTTAGAAAATGAGTACAAAATTGTTCTATCATAATATATGGGGCTGCATCTCATGATTGTAATTGTCAATAAAAATACTGCCTTTATTCTTTTTCTAACACAAGTCTGACTAACTTGGGGTTTTACATTGTTATAATTCCCAAATTAACCAAGAAGAGGAAAAAGCAAGCTGTAATGAAGCAGAATGATTACGTCAGGCAGACATGGAACTATTTTTGACAGCTTGTTTAGTCACAATCTCAGAATAAATGTTTGCATATGATTAATAAATCATTTGTGGTCTCAGGAAAGTAAGATCGTGCCATGCTTGCTCACACAATCCCGACAGTCTTCACTGACTCTACCATCCCTGCAGTGATAAAAAAAACATTCTTACATACAACTTTTTGCAGCACAATGAACTCTAATGAACTCTCACAACTGTTATCATAAACCATGTTAAATAGTCATAATCCTACTCTCACTGCCTCTCTAATTGCTCTTAACCTCACAGGATTCAGAGAGTTGATGTGATTTTCTTAATTGCAGAGAGTCTCCATTTCCCTCACTTGTTTGCACCGAAATTCACTGCAGACTGAAATTATTCCCAATTCAAAAATGCGCCTTGAGTAGAGTTTTTGTGTGTGTGGTGCAATCCACAAGAGTGGTTTTTGCGAAGACAGCCTAAATCCACTCAATTTCAATTTTGTTTTTCTGCACTTTGGACTCACGCTTCCTGTAGGTGCAGCCTCGAGGTTCCTGAGCGTTCTCAAATCACTGCCTGCTATTGGCATGAAACATCATTCCCTCTCTCCCACATGATGTCAATAGAGCAGAAAGGAGAGATTTTTCACATAACCACAGGCTAAACCCTTATTCAACTTTAATGTTTATCAGAATAGCAACAGAGAGGAAACAGACAGGGAGCTGCAGGTCAAACAGTTCGACACTGTCGGAGCGCCAGGAAAAAGCATTGGTATCTGGGACATTAAGATGACTTTATATGTCTTGTTTGGCCCAGTTCCTTGAATTTAGTTTTCATGATGAGAAATATGCCAACGTGTTCTTCAAAAAATTTGATCGCAGAGTAAACCGTTAAAGAAGACACATAATTTCACTCATTCATGGTGCATTATTTGGTAAATGGTAAATGGACCTGCACTTATATATATATATATATATATATATATATATATTTCACACACACATTCATACTGGTGGCAGAGGCTACCCTAAACAGTGCCACCTGCCACCATTGGGAATTCATTCACACACCGATGAACGCAGCATCGGGAGCAATTTGGGGTTCAGTATCTTGCTCAAGGATACTTCGACATGTAGGGAAGGGATCGAACCACCAACCCTTCGGTTGGGGGCCAACCAACTCCACCAACTGAGATATCAGTATCTGCAGGAAGATTTTCCTTCCAATGACTATGGAAATATAAGCTTTTCTTACAACAATGTGGGCTACAGAGCAAAATTATTCCAGTAAGTTATTTTATTGAGTCCAATCATGTCCTATAGTCAGTATGTGTTCTTTAAAAGGGTTTAAAATAGATACAAAGAAGATGAATAAAGCAGCAAGGGTTTGTTTATTTTTCCTCAAAAAGGACAAATGTCAAACTTCCAATGTTTCCTTCGGGCCCCTGGGAGCCCTGGAGGACAGAGGGGTCAAACAAATATCTGATTTGCATTGTGACTGTGGGAAAGGAATACATCAAGAGTACACAGCCTGGGAATTCAAAATCAGACTGAAGCACTGGGGGTATTTATTCAGAAAACCAGTTTGTTCTAGAGTGATAATTTGCCTGGCAAGCTGCAGTTCAACAGTCTGGGATTTCAGAGGCAGAAATGAGAAATTAAAAGATGCTCTTACAATAATTTCCAGCCGGGATTTCACCTTGTCCTCAAATGTTCTACATAGATGTCCTTGTTTACTTTGAGCTCTGCTCATTAATAAGACCAGAGTGTCGCTGGCCGACCTTCTACTGGCTCCAAAAGCAGTATATACAAGTGTGTGTGAGTCAGGGAGTGTACTGTACATGTGTCAGAGGGGAAATGAACAAGGTCCTGCCGTGATGAATGACCAGTAATCCAGCCTACAGTGTGTGGCTCATAAATGTAGCCTCCAGTGTACAGAAGCCTGTATGATTCTCATTTCTCTTCGACAGGGCCGCGAATCTCAGCCAACTTTCCTTTCAAGAGCACATTTTATATTCTTGACTTTTATCGGAGCTAATTAAATGCAGTTAGCAGGATGAAAACCCACTAACAAGTTGCCCTAAAATGGAACCTGATGTGGGAATGTCTCATATATATGCATAAATATATGTTAACCACCATTATATCCATCTTAAACAGGTTCTACAATATACTTAAAATCCCTTGAGTCCTCACTATTAATTATTCTCCATATAGTAAGCAAACAGTTTAGTCTAATCATCAGAAGACCCATCATGTTACCAAACTGAATCATGTTTCTGACTAGAAGATGAACATCATCACATCTGAGAACTTAAAAGATCAATTATTGATTAATTTTCTCAGTAGATTGATCTACCAATAATTCCTGCTGGTTCTATCTACAGCTGCTTCACAGCTAAAGCCAGAACAGGTTACCTTGGCTGGAAGGCTACGACAGTGAAGAAGCCGTAAGAGTTGAGTTACAGTCACTGGAGGCATCTTATCTTATCTTATTCAGTAGATTTGAACCCAAAGGTTAGAAGAGGATGTTTGACCCAACATGTTCTCCCTCACATTTCCTAGAAAGTCCCATTTGCAACCCAAGCTTTTTAGGAAAGAAGAGAAGAAGCTCAAACCTCCACTAACAAAGTCACAGTACAGGCTGCCATGGTAAAAATTGGAATTTAAGTTTGGGATTCACTAAGCAGAATTTAATGAGCCCAAAGTTACAGTAAAAGGAGCTTAAAAAGACCCTGAAAAATCCCAGTGTGACACTGTCTAAGATGGAGGAAGTAAAAAGTAAGCAAACTTTCAAACAAAAGAACAGAAGTACACTATGTACCATACTTCTTTTTTCTCCATTGTTTAGTTTCAGTTCAATATTCTCGAAAGCAACATAGCCTGCTGACTTCTGCCAGATAAAAAGGTTCCCACATCTTTCACATGTTAAAATATTTCAGTCAAGACAAGGATCAAATACATTGTTGCACTAGTCTGCCAGGCTTTTTAAGGACATTAGGGGTGTAAGGATACATCGATATAGAACAATATATTGATTAATCTGTCAATAACCCAACTGCATTGATACAATGCCCAACCATCGACGCATATCGATGTCTAATATATATGCATTTATCTTTACAATCTCCCTGTTTTGTTTAGAGAAGCAAACTGAGCACACAGATAGAACCTGTCTTGGGACAGGCTCTTTAAGTTAACCGCATTTATATTACATTTAGTCATTTAGCAGACGCTTTCATCCAAAGCGACTTTCAGGAAAAAGGGGAACAATCAAGGTAACCATAAAGAAAACATTTGCACTTAAATGCAACGTGGCACATTATAGTAAACAGAAGGTCTATTTTTAATCTTTGTTTGAAATAAGAATTGATGGTTTTCCATTTAAATATCTGGAAGAGCTCAGAAATAAAATGGTAAAATCACATGGTGTTAAATATGATATTGTCTCATATCGATCACTGGCCCCTGAATCGAACTGAATTGAAATCGTACCGATGCAGACTTTGTGATACCGGCAAACATCGTATAGTTGTCCATTGAATCGGTCGTGATGAAACACACGATTTGCACCACTACAGGACATGCATGCTTTTTAGCCAATACAGACAGTGTGTCCAGTCTGACAGACAACTAGCTGGGAACACAGCAGGTAGCAGGTCTGACTTTGTGGCCTTTTTTCATTCTACCTGCTGACACTGATGTCATTCTTATGTCAGGATCAAACCTGCACATCTACATCTAAAGTAATCAGAAACTGTGATCAGAAAGAAGGTGCATATGGTAATAAGCTATAATGTGCAGGGTTCTGTGTAACCTTCATGTTTGAAACAGGTCATAAGAAAAACAGCATCAATCCTCAGCGGAAAAGTGCAGAATCCATAATACTACACAGTACAGGCCAATTATGATTTTAACCAATAGATCAACAGAAATAATCAGGATATGACTGCTGGACAGGTGAGTAGTTGTTGCCAATTCCAGTTCCAAAGTTTCTCCTGTTTTCAGTTGAACAGTCTTTTTAAAAATCTTCTTTGTTATTGGAGAAAGTTGGCATCAGTTTCCAAATAAGCCTGTTTGTCTCTTATCAAACTGTTCTAGAGGTTGACAGCTGTTATCACAGTTTGCTAACATGTAACAGGCTTTTCCTGGCCTTGTAGATGTCCTTTAATCCCATTCATAACAGCCCTTGTCATTTAAGATATCAAATCCCAAACTTGAGCTGCGAAAAGTAATCCTTGGAGAAGATCTGTGCCAAATAAGCTGGTGTTATCATTCACACAATTCAGGCTGCAAATTAGCTTTGGCTGCTGATAACAGCACGGCTTGGGAAACAACACTGTGGACTTTTGATGGGGATTTGTCAATATTTACACACTAAATGGTGAATTGATAATTAAAATAACTGTTTGCAGACCCATTTGATTCAATGTGCCAGCATTTTCCGTTTAGAGAGATACATGAAGACAAGCTAACAGATCAGAAGTGAACTCTGCCTTCACTTGGTCCTTCTCACTTCATTTACAATCCTTCCAGTCATGCAGGTTTGCTGGATTGGACAAAGACCTACACCATCTAAAGCTCACACATACCATCAGTGAAAGCCTCTATTCAGTGGATTTGCCTCATTTGAATTAGAGAAGAAACTATTGTCTGCCAAATTGAGTCTGTTTTGGTGAGCTTTTTGAATTTTTATGTGGACCACCAAAACAACACGCCTAGCTCCAGCTTGTGCTTCTCAAATTATTCATCTTTTTTTTTACTTTAAATACTTCACATTGATGATTCAATTCAAGCAACAGCAAACATTTGCCTCAAAAAATAAATACAAGGCAAACCTTGAAAACCTCAGCCTTATGAAGGTCTTTTAAAATCCTTTAGGACTCCTCTGCCCTACTGGTATGGAAATATTCTGTCTCCTGTTCAGAAATATGGATTTTAAAGAAATGAAAGAAAGATGACAACTGGATCTGACATATCTGCTTCCTGGTGTATGACACAAGTAAATATGAATACACTGTTAGATATGAATGGCTTACAACTGCTTACCTATGTGAAGGATTTGAAAATGTTCGTTCAAATGTTTTAACCAAGATTGTCTTGTTTTTCTACACACTACTTCTTGTCTCGTCAAAACAAGCTGTTAGATAATGAAATTATCAAGTGACAGTAATCAAAATACAATGTTATAGACAGCAAAAAGTTTCAGTCATTTAGCCTACCTAAAAAACAAAACTTCCACTGATTCCAGAATATCAAATATGAGGATTGCATTATATTTTATAGCTTTAATATCATTGAAGTGTCTTACTTTTGGGCATTGTTTTGTTAGTTGAACAAAACAAGACATCCCCTTCAGGCTCTAGCAATTAAATATGATCAGATTTTTGTTTTCAACTTTTTAATTAATCATAAAGGCAACCAACAGATGAGATGAAATGGATGATAAATAATAAGGTGCAGCCCTACATACTTCTAATAACATAGCAATTCCACACATAGGGGGATTAACCTTTCATATATAATAAGGATGGTCTACAACACATAAATGGCAGTGTGAATGCATCACCATGAACACTGACCCTATTTTACACCTTTTACCCTCTGAAATCTTGGGCTATTATGTCCATTAAAAATCTGTTAAAAAATCTGTACCATGTCATGTTGGTATCAGTTTTTTCAGCGTTACCTCACCTATATGTCCGGATAACTAGTTTTTACCTTTGACTTTGAAAATAATATTTCACACATTTCAATTCAATTCACAGAATTTTAAATGTTGCAAATGTGAATACAGGTTGCAAATATTACATATCACAGGTAAAATGAGGAAAATCTCTAGTTCTATATTTTTATACCAAATATATTTGGCATTATCTCTGGTTTTACTTGGCCGAATATAATCCAAAAAAAAAAAATCTGCCATGGAGTTTCAAGCCAGAACTTTAGAGGCAAGCTGCTGGCAAGGCTCAGTGTTGCTTCATTTTTATGTCTTCACGGCATGAAGAAGTCATGTGCAGGTGGTCTCATGGACTAGAGGTGCTTACGCCTGTCAACCTGTGAACGCAACACCGCCTGCTTCACATTTTTTGACAACTTCCTGAAGTCAGTCTTATTGTAACTTTACTGTGACGCCCAGCTCCGGCTGAGCTACGTGGCTTCCTTTTCACCCTGGCCGCTGTATCTGACCTGCCATGCTTGCACAGTGCTAAAAAAAAGGTCCATTTTGTCGGCTAAATCACATCACTCACACACTCACTCACTCACTCACTCACACAGTATGGGAATGTAAAGGTTGGTGGCGTTGGGGGAAACCGCTAACGCGAGCACAGAAGCACGTCGAAGTACGCAGCGTTTCGATATCTGCAACCACTGCAACGATAAAACAAACATTTTAAGGATTTCTGGCGGATAACGTCAGCGTTGTTACACGGCGAGACAAGTGACGCACAGCGGGCAGCCATAAAGACTTCCCCGCTACACTGAGCCACCCGCGGCCGAGCTCCTACCTGTATCCGGGGGATGCCGCCCGGACCGTCCACTGTGTCGGGCGAGTTGTCGAACACTCGGTCCTTGTACAAGGACCACAGCCCGACGTTAGGGAGGAAAAGAAGAGCCGCTATGAGCAGCCCGGCGAACTGCAGCAGCCTCTTCTCTTTCCGCCTCATCTCTCCGGGAGAAAGCGTGTGAAGCAGCGGCGGTGGAAACTAGCAAGCCCCAAACCCCCGCTTTTCCAAGCGGAGACAACTTTCACTGTGACTGGGGGACGGACAGCGGCGCTGTGACGCTCCACGGCTGCTAGCTCCGCCGCTAGGGGGAGCGAACCACTGCACTGGAGCCAGAGCGGGGTGAGGAGGTGGGGTTCAGCCAACACAACACTTTACTTTACAAGGGAATGTAACGTCTCTAAAGATATATTGTATGTTCCGTGTGGATTCAAAGCCAGTAAATGACATAGTTAATGGATACATAGCAAGATGCAATTGAAACTAAATCATCATAAAAAGTTGTATGCCCAGCTGACGAATTGTGCCGCCTTCAAATGCGCCTCGGAAATTACATCGTTTAACCACCTGTAGGCCTTCCCAGAAAAACTGCCCTGGAAAATGGCAAATAACTGTTTTAACCCATAAGAACCCATGGTGACACCCGTGTAACAAACACTTTAAATCTTCTAGAATCTCCCATATTCCGCTTTGTGCTTCTTGCGACGTATATTCAAAACCCTGGTGTGGTGGTCATGTAACTGTGACAAGAAGTGATTTCAAAAAGCTTATTTTTTTGTTACTAGGCTATGTTTAAACCCATTTCACAATTATAATCCGTTAATAGGGTGTCCTGTATTGCATTTAACTTATTCTAACCATATTTCCTGAAAAAATCAAAGTCACAATTTTGATATATGTTGTGGAGATACAAAGAAAAAGGCCAATGGTTATTTGTTTTTAAAAATCTGAAAAATAATTTATTGTTAAACAGCACTATTAATGTCACAATTTTGACTCTCTAAGTAGAAAATGTGTCTATTTTTTTAAATTTTAAAATAAGAAATATCATATCATAAACGCCCAATGTCATTTAGGGGTATATTTAAAAAAAATAAAAAAAAACATCATAAATGTGTTTTATGTGGTCCACTTGGTCTGTGATATATCCCCCATAATTTTCCTTTAAGGATTACTGGGTCTGGATTCTTATGGGTTAAGTGTGATAGCATATCGCCACCTTCCTAAAATAATAATAATTTTGACAAAAAATGTTTTTGTTGCCTAAATCATCTCCTCATGATGCTGGCCACCTCTGGTAAAATTGCCAGAAAAACATAAAGAAATGACTTGAGCCATCGTCATGTCTTTTTCTAATCACACATGAGTTTAAAACCTTCAATTCCTGCTGTCAGATCTTATTTAATAGACATTCCTGTCACAGCTTAACTAAATCTGTTCACCAAAAGGACTATTCTAAATCTTAATTTCTATCTTCATCTTCATCTTTAGGTAGATGGAGCGGATCTCAACGGCAGTGTGTTCAATGAGTAAATAGAGGGTAGGCCCGCAACAGGCAACAGTGTGGCAGCAATTTAAGTATGTTTCTGAAGGGCCATGGTCAAGCAAAACCTTACTTAGACACATTACACTGATAGATATGTGTGTGTGTTTGTATGTACATATGTATATTACTGTATATGGGTACATGCCTTGATCTGGATTTGTCAGCGTGTTGAAAATCTCAGGGACTTCATAGTTATCGTGGTCTGTAAACACATTTGTTTTATTCAGAAAACCATGTTGTTGATCACTTAATGTAACTCATCTGCTTAAAAGGTGTCGCTTCATGTTGTGTCTCTTCTCTTTAACCTTCAGCTGTCTTTAAAATTTTCTGCCCAAATCTTTTCTGACTGTGTTTGTGCAGTTTATTGCACAGCGGCGCTTTAACATTTTAGCAGTATTTGTGAATGCACAAAGGCAGATGCTGACTGTGTTTTGTTTGCCACTCAGTGGGGAATAGCCATGGTAACTTCTGCATTTAGTGATGTCTCGTGAAAACACTCCATTTAGCTGTACTAAACAAATCTGTTAAAGCTGTTGGCTCTGCAATAAAATGGCTGATGAGAAACCATTCTAAACATCACCTGAATGTTTCTATAAAGTGAAAAAAAAACCCATAATGTAACGTTTACCACACATGACATTTCGGTAGATATTTTCTTAGTGAAAGAGCACTCCGGATATATTTCACTCCAACACATAATGAAATCTCAGAGCCATCAAAACCTGTTGGAAAGGCAATCAAGATGTGTTGTAAATGTCATCAAAAGAAATCTGTTGTACAGTCCAAAACAACATCCATCTGTTCCATCAGGTTTCTCCTGCTGCCCCTTCAGCACAGCTGAGCCAGAGCCAGCGGTGAAGCTGAATGTGTGTCTGTGATGGAAATTCAAGCAGCCATCCCATATTCTTTTTATTTTTTTTCACAGAACAACACCTACAGTATGTCTGTTGTGACCTAGCTGTGAGCATGTGTCAGTGCATTTCCATACACATTGTGTTGGATTCAAAGGCATAACAATTCATTATTCATAAAAATCATAATTTCTAAGATTGAGCCATTACATTTCTTATAACTAAATTCTGCTTGTATTCTGTAAACACACTTTCTATTTGTGCCATCACACACTTAAACTATATGCAGAAATATTTTCTTTTTTGGAAGTCGTAGTGAGGAGGACAGATTTCTTTGACAGATAAAGTGTATATCTTCTCAATACGTTGTCAATCAATCTCTTCCAAACATGTCACAATGAAAATGAAACCACAATTAACAGAGGATTGTGTCTGAAAACTAAATTATTCCAACTTTATGGGCGGCTGTGCATATTCACAGCTTGTAAAGACTGGACTTTCTTACTACTTCCTGATTCCAGGCAAAGCAGAAATCTCAACAATAATGAAATAATGGCCAGAAGAGAATCCAGCAGTTAGTTTATCACACAACTCCAAGTATGTTGTTGTATTAAACATCTCTTAATAATTGCCCTTTCTGTAAGGACCAAACATGCTTTGTAATTCTGATTTACTAAAGAAAAACAGTACAGAATTTAATAAAGGGGAATCAAAGGCCTCTTCCTTTTTTTTTATTGTGATGCCCTGGTCTACGCCTGGTACTTGTCTTTTCATCAGTGTTTGTTGCGTCAGCATGATACCTGCTGCCTGCTCGACCCACATCACCACTGCTTGTATATTTCTGCACGCAGCCTGCAGAGTTATGGATTTAAAAAGGTGCTTGGCAAAAATCAATGCAAGTTGAGACAGAGCAGTGTAGCTGACACGAAAAAGGCATCAATTGTATGATGAAAAATGAAAATGTGAAAAGAAAAGAAAAACATTCTGAGAGCAATATTAGAAATCACACAGAGACCATGCTGGCAGAGAAACCTAAGCTCAAAAAAATGAAACAAACATTCATAGTGGACATTTTGGAGGCTACATGTGAAGTTGTTCCTCTACCACAGATGGATAATGTGAGAATAGTAAATATTGGACAAGCTACTTTCCCCTGTTTACACACAGACATGTTAATGATGATTAAATAAACAAACCACTTTGTTTTGAGAATGTGGACACAGCTGAATACAAGGATGTGCACAGAATGTTCTATGGCCAATCCAAGCAGCTACCTCTGGGCTTGAAGAGTGAAGCCAATGCTGAAGTGCCCCAAAGCTGCACTCTAAGTAATGGCCAGCAGGGGGTGAAACCACTGGTTGCAAAAAGGACTCTGTTTGTATGCAAGTCAATAGGAATATGACCCTACTTCTCACTTGATTTATTACCTCAGTAAACATTCTCATAATGACTTTATGGTCTTGATCACTAGTTTTAAGTCTTATTCAATACAGAATTATGTTCATTTTGTAAATGATGGTGCAATTTAGATTCAAATGGAAGATAAAGCAGGGTATGTTTGAAGGTGTGGCTACCTATGATTGACAGGGCAATAGGTGTATTTCCATTTCGGCAGTTATCCTCCACAGAAGTCAGAAAAAGAGATTTTCAAAGGCACACTTGACTCAAGTCACACTGCTGAAGCCTTATATAAGCTTCAGCTGGAATGTATAATGCATTTTTGCACAGAACAAACTGTTTATATTCCATCTTATTCACTGGAAGTGCATAAGGAGGGGATTATTTTTGCAACCAGTAGACGAGAGGAACAATTACCGCAACAAAAAACTGTTGCAATATACATACTGTAAGGGCATGTGTGTTGCTGTGAGATAAACTTAGAAAAATGTGAACCCATTCTTTAACCAACCTGTCAGCTTCCACTTTTCACTGGCAGGAGAGTTTCCATCATTTGAAGTACTGAACATAAAGTTAAGCCTCAGTGCCACCTTTCCCAAGATGAATTGTGTCTTACAGGTCCAGGTCATCCTTCATGACAAACTACTCAGTGATATCAGTCTTCTCAACTGTCGATAGGATAAAACCTGGCATCAGATCATCAGTGATGACACACAGGCTGAACTCCAATTTTCCTTGAAACAGCACTGATTAAATCATTGGACAATAGTGAAATCATTTCACTGCTGTTGTGCAATCAACACAGGTGAGCTTTTACAATATCTGTCCCTGCTGCAGTGATGCCTTGGTTCTTTAGCACATGAGCACATAGTTTTTACTCCTGAGCATAGACGTTATATAAATTATGGACGTAGTCAGCGTGACGTCACCCATTGGTTTGTGGACTGCCCGTTGGAAGCATCGAGTTCAGCGTTACACTCGTCGCCATCTTGCGTTGCCATCTTGTTTCCGATACGGGGAGCAGACCATATTTGGACTGTGGAGAAGGGAGAGGGATCTGATCACTGACTACACGCCTCTCTACACCTCAACCAGACTGAGCGAAGCCACTGCTAATTCATGTTAGCATTAACTGGGATGTTGCTAGCAAAAAGCAAAATGTATGTTACTTACCTCTGAAAAATGAACAGCAACTCCTTGGAGTGTTTATTAGTCCAACCAAACGCTGAACATTTTTAATTAACAAGACATTTAAATAAACTGTCATTAAGTGAAAATACAGTGTGAAATGGTCAAAGTTATGAAACCAAACTGGTAAACTTCCTTTTTCATATCTATATAACGTTATATATAACTTTATTGCCATGTATGCGCATTGTTCTGCTTCTCTCCTGATGACTGCTCGCCTTGTAAGTGACCTGTCAATCAAAGGTAGCCACGCCCCAAATCATATGATCTGTAATGTTCAACAATTAAACACTAGTTATTTAATGGGTATGATAATAGTTGCCTAGCTTTTGCAACAACAAAAAAAGACGACCAAAGCGGCTCATCAGTCTTGGGCCTGACCCCTGGATTCCACTGGATGCGTAACAGCTGCAGATTCGTCGTCGGAGCCGTTACGCACCCATTATAATCAATGTGTGAGATTCCACCGACTGAAGATCCACTGCGTAATGAGTCTGACGACGCATGGCCATCCGACAGCCCTCGCAACACTTGCGCAGAGCTTCTATTTTTGTCGGACGACGGAGCACGGTGCATAAATTCAGCACAGAACAGATCGTTCGGGACAGGAAGTCGTGCACAGACACAAAATAAAAATCCGGTATATTTTCAAAATAAAATACCTCGGGTTCACGGCGGATCGTATTTCATAACTTGAAGACCTGAAATCAACAGGTTAGAGGTTTTCACTCGTCTTTTCACCCCACTGACACCGCTCACTCCGGTGCTTGTTGTAAACAAACAGAGATCACTAACGCTTGTTAACAAGAGGCTCTTGTTAACAAGCCGGCCAACCTCGTTAGCGCTCGTTAAGACGGAGTCGCTGGATTTGTCTCCAGTCATTAACGAGGAGATGTTGATTATCTTCCAGTTATATCAATTGATTAGGCGTGAATTCGCGAGATCTAGTGCGTCCTCGGGACTACGCTGTCCGCAACAGCTCCGACACAGACGGATCCGGTGTGTGTTGACGGACTGCGGAGATACGCAGCCGTTGCGGACGGACCCCTTTCGGAGTCGTTACGCATCCAGTGGAATCCCAGGTTAGTCTAATTTTCTCTGTGCCCTTCCACAATGTGATTCCTGCCCATGCTACTGTGATAAACAGTAGCTGTTGCCTTCACAACAGTTGCTGTTATTTGAACATTAAGAGTGACTGGACGAAATATAATTTTGATAATAGTTAAAACAATTTATCAAGAAGGGGATATATCACTTTTGAATTCCATGCTAATCCATCTGGTAGGCCAATCGAGAAATTTAAGTTCAACCCACATGTGAATCTCATCGTGAGCCTAGAGGAAGTCAGGCAGTCACTAAAGTGATTACACTACATCCTCTGGAAACCATACATTTCTGTACCAAATTTTGTACCAATCTATCCAGTAGCTCTAGAGATATTCTTTTACAGGATTAGTGAAAACCTCGAATTTGACTTAGACTGGAAAAAAGTCAAGCCACAAAAAGGCAGGAGGCTTCATGTAAATGTCTGTACAAGGGATAGTTTTGATTTAATGAGTTGTATGAGGCATTTGTCCATATTCAGTGTATTATCTACAGTGGATAGCGTTTGTCATGCCCCCATTTGGGAGAAATAGGCACCAGTACCAACACAAAAGCTAAGCTTAGTAGGACTAAACTAAAAAGACCCATGTAAAGTCAATGGAATAATGGAATGGAATATGTAAATGGAATAATGTTCACAAACGTAATAAACCACAAACGTAATAGCTGCTGTCTTCCGCAAACTTAACACACAGTTTCCCACAAATGACTAAATAACTTATTACATTTGTGGGGAAGTGAAAATCTTCAACTTTCAATATTGCAATAACTTCCCACAAATGTAATAATGCAATGAATAATGCTTGTTGTGGTTGTCGTTTGTTTGTTTGCCCATACACACGCTTCTAATGCTGACCGTGGGTGCAAAATCCAGCTGCTGGCTCTCCACTTTGAACTTTCCGTTGTGTGATAGCAGATATTCACTTTCCCACAAACGTAATAAGTCCCTGCAAACATAATAGTTATTACTTTCGAGGGAAAATTGTGTGTTACGTTTGTAGTAGGCAGCGGTTATTATGTTTGTGGAAGATGTATTATTTTTGTGGGATTTTTGCATTAAATGCTGCAGATTTTTATTACGTTTCTGGAAAATGTATTACTTTGTGGGATTATTGCATTAAAAGTTGCAGATTTTTATTACGTTTGTGGTTTAATACCTTTGTGGACATTATCCCTTTTGCGGGCGTTACGATCCACCTTAATAAAAGGAAAAAAAATCAATAGAATTTAGAGTATTTCTACGACTTTACATTCTCATCAGAGAGCCTCGTTTACATGGTAAATTGCTGTTCTATGCACTCATGGAAGCCCCCAGACTCCATTGACAAAAAAGGGGAGTTGCTGGTCTACCACTGCTTTGATTGGTTAGTTAGTTTGTTTTATTGTCTGCCTTTGGTGTTTTAAAGGGTGATTTGGATTAAATCAAAGTCACACTATTTTTGCAGCTGCCCTGTTTTCAGTAATACTTAGATGGCCATTTGCATCAGTATTCCTGCCTGCTTTTCCAAACTGGGGGCATGCCGAAAGCCATCTGATGTACGTTATACACTGACTATGGAAGACTTCATAAAGCCCCACTTCACTAAACCTGAACTATCCCTTTAATCCATCAAATAGTTATGGGGATATTTTATGTTGGTGGTGGACCAACCAATCACTCAACAGATCAACCTCACTGTCCCTAAAGCCATGCAAAAAATAAAATGAATGTTGTTATGAGAAACATTAGAAGTTAACCTTAAACAACCAATCTTTTACCCCTGGTCTCTGTTCTTGAAATGTTTTGTAATTGCACATGACTAGATTATTCATAAAAACATTTTCTCCACTCAAATCGATGGCTTTATTTACTTGACCCATGGCTGCACCATCAGAACATTGGCTGCTGAAGTGGACTGATGCTTACTAATTGTTATCAGAAGGGACTCAATGCCAGAATGAACACAGCTAATGGGTTTCAGCTCACAACAGTCAATCATCAGTTGGCCCACAGTGGAATAAAAGCAAGCTAACAGGATGCTTTGCTTTGATGCTCTGAAAATTACCTTGATTTTTTCCCGACCTCTTACAAATCCACACTGAGCCTGTGACACGAGCAGGAGGAGTTATAAAGCGGAGGGATGCTCGATCAAGGTAAATCCCCACCACATTCCGAGGTTGCAGGGTTCATCCATAATTCATGTGAGAAGACGGCAAAAAGATTGAATTGTCACAACTAAGGCTGGTACAGACGAGGAGAACGAGAGAGAAATGAGCTGTTCTCTTTCTTTCTCCTGAGCAGGAGTAGAGAGAGCAGGATTAGTACAGAGAGCAATTCGAACACATCCACAGTTCACATCCTCTGTGGTAATGTAGCTAATCTTTGCCCTGAATGACCCATTACATGTGCTCATGTCATATACCAGTATTGATGTCAGTCATGAGCTACAGCGGACTATTTTATGATGCCAAGATTAGGGAAGGAGTCCGTTAGAATTTAGTGAGATGATACATTTGACAGCTAAAGATAAAGAAAATGTAATATAATGTTTTGCATGGTGGAATAATACACTGAATGGATATTTCCCTATGGTTCAGAAATATGGATTTCTTAAATAATATTTTATCATACCCTTCAAAATCTTTGAAATTCTAAACACCCGTGGCCCACACATTTTGCAAAAGTATAGTATTTATACAACTTGCATCCCATTAACACAGAAACATATCTAATGGTTGTCTCCATCCAATTCAGTGCTGCCATGCATACAGACTCTGAGCTCTGTGGGTGGATTTTTTCTTTCTTTTAATGATTATTTATTTGTTTTGGGGCTCTTCTGTTGTTGTGGCAATGGTTTCTCTCTGTTAAATTGTTGTATGTCTGGTTTTATAGCTTGCCAAATGGTTTTATTATATTTATTTATTTATTTATTGTATTTATTATTAAATGTAATGGAAAAAGTAAGGTCAGGTGCCACATTCCGGTTTAACTTCATTAAAAGCAGCATTCATCTGCTGTGTATAATGCTGGAGTCCTTCTGCAGAAGAACAATGTTCAATGCAGCTTAGGTGGCATAGGCTGCTCAGAATGAGAAGAGATAAGAAAAAAATGCGAAAAAGAAGAAAATCCCCAAATCAGTAAGCCCTAAACATATTAAATTGTAAAACAAAAATATACTTATATACAGTACATCATATCTAAAAACAAACAAACAAACACTCCTACAGCAAGCAGGCGACATTTTACTATTGTAGCTGGTTGTAGGCTCATCATTAGGAAGTATGGACAGTGAGACAAATTTTCCAAATGAGCCCCTCATCAACACCCATTCCAGTGCCATACTTTTAATGATGATGATCAAAATGAAACCACCTTCACAGTTTTCAGGGAAAACCACTCCTTAACCAAGTGTCAGTATTTCAGAAGGTTGGTCAAGATATTTTGATTTCTTTATGTATAAAAATGTGATCTTTGAAAAATTCCAATCTGATTTCCATTGCCTTCATAGCACTGTGACTGCTTGCATCAAGGTCTCAAACGACTAAGTGCTTTGCAGGCTAAAAATGGCCTCTATTCTTGACCTCAGTTCAGCGTTAGACACAGTGGACCATGGTTTTCATCAGCCGTCAGAAAATCATGTCAGGATTGGTTTGGATTGGTTCATCTGGTATCTATCAAACATGTCCTTCTCTGTAATGCTTGCAAATGTCTGCTCTTATTGTGCCCCTTTATTTTGTGGAGTCCCACAAGGTTCTATTTCGGGTCTACTCCTATTCACCATATTCACGTTACCTCTGAGACAAATAATGTGTAGATTGTTGCAATTTTCACTGCTAGTAGATGGCACACAACTGATAGCCCTTCAAAGCCTTGTACTTTATGTATTATGTCCTGCTTTGCTTAATTGATATTGGATATTCAATAATTTCCTGCAGTTGAATGAATCATAATCACAAATGGTTATAATTACCCATGTAGCTCCAACATGAGCAGCATTCGTAATATCTCCTTTAGTCTGTGAATTTTTTCTAATTATTTCTGTAAAAATGCCTGACACCTAGGTTGTGTTTTTGATTCTGAATTATATGTTGATGCTTAGGTGACTGAAATAGTACAGTTCTGCTTAACACAACCAAAAACAGCTAACCAAGAACAGGTCATGCTTTTTCTCTGAAAACTTGAAAAATGGTCATCCAAAAAGAAATCTCAACTTGATTATTGCAGTGCACTTTATTCAGCAGGCTTCACATCCAAAGACTGCAGTTGGTACAAAATGCCTCCAAGCTTTTTACATGTGCTAAGAGAAGTGACCACATTTCCCCAGTCCTTGCTGCCTTTCACTGGCTACCTTAAATCCTAGAAACATCTGGGCTCCTGCCTGTACCGTATGTGATGATGTGTTCTCTGGTGATGTCTGGTATGTATGTATATATATATATATATATATATAGGAAATTTAACCTATAAGATAAACGCTAAGCAAATATTATTATGGACCAAGGTAGATCTTGCCCACACTGCAGTAGAAGAACAAGATAACAAAGTCCTATATATCTCACCACTCATTTTTACTTCTACACCTTTTACTTTTTTACTCCTTTTACCTTTTATTTTCTGTGTATCTGAGAATGTCTTGTGATTGTTCATGCTCTGTCTCCTTAATTTAAGAATTGTCTTTAGCCTTATGGCATCATTCTCATTGTGATTAACTGCTCTCTGTCAAAGCACTTTGTTAACTACTGTTTTTAAAAGGTGCTATATAAATAAAGTTATTATTATTATTATTATTATTATTATTATTATTATTATTATTGTTGTTGTTGTTGTTGTGATATAAGGATGAAGTGTTTGCTGTTAAGGATTACATATCTAAACCACGTTACAAGACGAATCTGAAAAGTTAATGTATTGCTCTGGTATCTTGAGTTTTCTGACACGTTGGATAAAGACTGGTGGTTTTAACAGTTTCCCAGTTTACCAAGAAAAATATGGTCTTCAGTTTTTCAAGATGAAAAATTGTGAAAATTTGAAGTTTTAAAACACTATGATGGGGTGATCTAAAACAGAACTGAACTCTTTGTTCAGGTAAAGTTGCATATAAAGTCTGTGGCCTTTAGTCATTATACACCTTTCACATGCTCTACCATGTGGCCACCTGTCAATTAAACCCATATAATCTGTCCAATATTGATGCAATAAAAAGGCCACAGTCAAAGTGCCTGATTAGATTGGGACATCTGCTCCATATGGATGGTTTAGCATGTACTCTGTCCTGAGCCTGCATAGTCACAGTGTAACACAGCAGTTGTCACTGAAGGTGGCAGTTCAGATTTACTTGTTGCATCTGGACTACCTCTTATTTTCTGGCTTGATTCAGTGCAGTCTGTGTTGGGGTTTATGAGCTGGTGAACTCAGAAGGGATTGGATTGGATTTATCGACATAGAAACGGAAATTAATCCTTCGAATTTGAATCATATTATGTTCAATTGATTTATTGACAAGAGGCATCTACTCAAAAAGAAATCCTGACATTTATAAAAGCAGTCCAACATTTCGAGACAGCTGGGCACCTTTCCCAGAATCAGGCCGATCTATATCAAAGTCTGCATATAATTTCAGAGTTGTTGGTTAAACATGTATTTATGTACTGAATGCACATATTAATCAGTATTAACAGCACATTCTCATCTCTTCAGATAATGACGTTTTGTCTTGGCCCTTGGGGTGTGATAACGACACAGAACTTATTTGCATCGGTTTTGGACGCGTGTGGAACAGTGTGTCACATTCTATGAGTTAAATACATGGTGGCTTTTAAAATAAAAAACTTTATTACTTTAGACAATAAAACACTTAACTAAAATTAGGATAAAAGAACAGGGTTAGGCTCAAAACTACTACTTCCACACTACGGGACACAGAAACACAGTTTTACCAGCCCACCCTGAGCTGTCATTTGCAGTATTTATTTGTATAGTATAATATGTCATTTACTCAAAGTGCCAAATCTTGCCGGACAGCTTGGTGTGTCTTGGTGTCTTATGTGCCGGTATCACACACGAGAGCCACGACAAAGCGCTATCTGACGAGTTGGGAATAAGACCAAGCCGTTACTTTTGACACCTACTGCTGTGTTTCTTACCAAACTAGCATTCATATTTATGTCCAAAAAAACCTCAGATTGAGTCTTATAGATTGTTGTTTTTTCTCAGAAATAGGACAACCTGGTTACTATTCCAGATCCTTGCCAACATGTTTTGTGCTATTAGATTTTAAATCCTGACCGAATGTTTCTGCTAGCTAACCATCAGCAATATCTTAATCTTAACCTTAACGTGTCTTGAATTATGCAAGCACATTCTTACAGAATACATAGCTCAGGATCCACTAGGAGGAGTTGGCTTGTGTGTCAGCTGAGAAGGACATCTGGGGGACTCTGTAAGCCATCTGCCACCGCCACCCACACTTAAATAAAAATTAGAAAATGGATGGATGGATAGATGAACAGTTTTGTATTAGGGCCACTTCAGTTTTGACCTTGCATATTTAAATCTGCTATTTTCCTCCTGTGAACTTGGACATTTTATTTTTTCTCCATATATTATAGTCCTGAGCTTTAGAACACACAGGACATAGTGAAACTACTTCTACTACTAGTACTACTAGTACTACTACACCTTTCTACTGTAGACAATAAGATACCATAAAACTGTAATGTAAAATACACAGATAATGAAAATAATAATAATAATAATAAAAAAAATAATAATAATATAAAATATAACCTGTAAAATTCTTTACATACAAATATTTTTTGAGTTGGAGAACTTTTACCTAATGCAGTTTACCTAATGTGTGTTGCAAAATGTATATATTGTGTCTCACTTAAATACCTGAAAAGAGGGTTGAATTTGAAAGATAATCTAGATGAAGAATTGTCATGATATCTGTGCCTTTAAACTTGCTAAAAACAGCTACTGCTGCGAGAAACGTGACTGAGAGCAAATCATATAGTAGATGAGGAAAAAAAGCTTGAAGAGGCTAAAGAGGTACATTACTACCAGTGACTCCTTTCACCAATCTCACATTTCATATAATTTAATATAAAAAGTGTCTTTAAATAAACAGTTTTTGGTAAAAAAAAAAAAAAAAAAAAAAAAAAAAGCAGACTCTAAATGGTTTTCAAGAGGAGGGCAAAATGTTTTGCTATATTGTACATCATGATGAAGAAACATTATCACAACTATTGGTTTTCAGTCTCCTGCACTGCCCTTCTAAAGCAAATAGAAATCAGAGAGCATTGCTTTGAAACAGAAAATGTTATTGTCCTCGAGTCAAACTGATAAATATTATGCCAATGACTGTATTTAAATAGGATGAGCAAGCACTTTGACAAATGCTGAAATACAAATTGATCTTAAATGAAATGCAAACACAGTCATTTGCTGTTTCCTGTCAGTGGCTGGGCTATTTGATTTAATAGATTGCGTACTCGGTGCACTCTGGCTCCCTGGGTGACATTTTAATGCGCCGCATTTTTAGCTGTGAAGGCTCGGCGGCGTTGAGGCAGTTTCCAGACTTAATATCGATGCTGGCTGTTTTGTGTTTTATATATAAATCAATACAGAGCCAATATTTCTCCTTGAGTAATGAAACCCTGTGGAGCCTGCGGTGAGGGCATGATTGCTTCCTGTTGAACCACTACAGCTCAACCTGCAGGCCTTTCGACTCACTAGTTAATTAATGTAGTACAAGTTGTCTAAAGCTAGTAATGGTTATGTTCAGACTACTGTGCCTATGTGGAAATGGGGCAAAATGATAGTGGTGTCAGGTTTTAGGAATACTACAGGCCTATATTAGTATATTAAACATATATTCAATATACTAATAGTATATATAAATAATATATATTAATTTTGGATAATTTTTCTTTTACCGTTTACTGTATTTTAACAGCTACCACTGTCATTTATTTCAAGACAGTACCCTCCAGCATACAGCCACAAACATAACCTCTATTATGTTGTTATGAAGTGATAAATCCATATAAAGTGTATATTGGAGATAAAGGAAAGCGTCTACAAAAACATGGTTGGTTGAACCTGCACGCAGTGTCCACCACCTGAAAATGAAACTCAAGTTTTCCCACAACTTGACCATTGTACTCTAAAGTTATTTGAAGTGGGGTGGGGGGTCTGGCTTCATTATGTGTGTTCTTTTTCCAAAATAAAATGAATTAATTACTATCAAAACATTGGAATGCAATAAAGGACATTTATATCATTTGTATGGGCAGTTTATGTTTGCCATAACCCCACATTGATCCATGTGTATATGGTTACGTATTACTGTTCTGCTGCTATAGTGTACATGCATGTGTGTGATTAACTAGATTAGCCTGCTGAGTACCTGTGGAGGACGCAGAGCTTGAGACGCTGGAGTGGCATGTCCTTATCGTCTCAGGGAAGTTGTCATGTTGATCGATAGAATCCGGCAAGGGTTGCAACCTTTGAGACCCAATTAGTGTTGCTCTATTTTTTTCCCCTCAATCCTTTTCATTCTTTCACTAAAGATCAAACTGCAGAATTCACAGGTCATGTATTTTTATCACCATCTTGTCTGAGAGCTCAAGAGAGCAAGAGAGCAAGAAGTGTGTATATATATTCAATAATGGTTGAGTTCTTTATACTTACCAGAAGTACCAAACTTTTTTATCTCTTTTTATTATGGATGATTTATTTATCACATTTAAACCTAAAAGTCCTTCTAGATGAATGCATTTTAATTATAAAGTACAGTGTGAGGTTAGTGAAACGTGTCAAAACTAATGTGTCAGGAAATGATTTAATGCTAGAAAATGTAGCTTTAATTTTACACCAACAGTTGGAGTTCTTAAGAAAGAAAGTTTTAAATACCTGCATTAAACCTTCTACCTCAAAATAATAATAATAATAAAAATAAGAAAAGATTCAGTGTGTAAATGTGCATTTTATCTTCATTTCACCTATCTCACATTTAATGTCATTTGATATAAAAAGCTTCTTCATTTTCTGTACATATAATGAAACATGAATGCTGTTTTAATACAGGGGTGTTTTGATACAATGACACTGAATGTAAATGTTAACATAATCTGTCAAGTTAATATTTTTTATTACTCAATTTGTTGCCTCTGTGTCACAGGCCCCTTTCCTTCCATCATTCAAGACACGATTGTCGTTTTTGAATAAGTTCTGTGGGAATGTTTGTGGCTCACAGCTTTCTAATTTCCTTCCCTTGTCACTCCTTGTTGTAGGTTTTTATATTGCTTTAATCGTCTCCCTCACTGATGCCACTAAAACACACTTTCTCTAAATGTTGATCCCATAATCATTTCCCTTGGCATCCTACAAGCTCTGATCGTCCGCAGCTATCAGTGATGTGTTCATAGCTGGAGTGATATTGCCTTTGCCGCATGGCCCATTTCCCTGAGTCCCGCGGGATGTCATATAATGTTCAACTTGTCACACCAGCTCTGAGAGCGGGAGAAGGACCGTGGATATATTAAGAGGCCGCATTATATTCAAGACAATTTTGGAGCGCGGACATGTGTCCTAGAGGATATAAACTCTGAAGTGCAAAAGGGATTTAGATTTCTCTTTACTTTTAAGCTCGACAGTAAGAGAACCAAAAACTCATTTATCTTCTCTACTGTTAGAATATCTAATTTGCAAGTGAAATTTAATGTCTACAGCCTGATAAGAACTTTAAATTTCTGCTGATGGTGGCAATGTTGCTCTGTCAGTCCAAAACTTTGGTACACAAGATATCTGGAAAATTCATGCCATGGGATTTTCTGGGCACTAGATGTTGATTCCTTATTATTTTGGCTAACCCTTGACTTTTTATCTAGTGCCAGCAATGGGTCAAAATTTGACACTTTGGTCCATTATTTCCATGAAATTATCTGTGGACATTTGTGGTCCCTATAAAAAAGATTCTTGAAGAGTAATTAGACCCAGTCTAATGATCTTGCGTGTGCTGCCACCTGTTGGTATGGGTGAGAACATGCTTTTTTTTCAGTCCATCTCAGATGAGCTCGGGCCCAGAGAAGTTGGCGGTGTTTCAGGATGTTGTTGCTATGGCTTTCGCTTTCGCTTTGCTTAGTAGAGTCTTAACTTGCATTTGTAGATGCAGCGACAAACTGTTTTTACTGACAGTGGTTTTCTGAAGTGTTTCAGAATCCATGTAGTAATGTCCTTGATACTATAATGTCAGCTTTTAATAACGCAGTGAGGGATCGAAGGTCACCGCCACCGACATCCAATGTTGGTATTTTTTTTGTTGTTGATTGGTCTTGCCCCTTACATGCAGAGATTTCTGTGGATTATCTGAATCTTTTAATGGTGTAATGAACTGTTGATGGTCAAATGGCTCTTAAATTCCTTGCATTTTGTTTTGAAAACATTCTTTTTAAACTGTTGTTTATTACCTTCCACAACTTTTTTAAAGTCTTTTGTTGCCCCTGTCCAAACTTTTTTGTAAAGTTTTGGTGGAATAAAATTCAGAATTAGTACATCTGTACAATAAACAATACAGTTTATCAGTTTTAACATTTAACTATTGTCTTGGTGCAGTTTTTAATCGAAAACATTTCAGCAAATTATCACATTCTGTTTTATTTGCGTTTTACATAATGTCCCAACTATTTTGGTGTCAGGGTTGTACATTGTACATGCTAGGCTGATCGACTCTGATTACCATACTGCACAAAAAATATAATAACAATCGACCTTTCATAACAAAAAAACCTGCCTGTTATATATGAAAGCATTAATGGCTTGTGCTTCTCATGAACACTTCTACAGCCACTTACGCAAAATCTCAACTGCCTCACAGTTGGCAGCAAGTGAGCTCCCCGCTAAGAGAAAGCTGCACTAAACAACTTTAGATCTTTTCCTTGTCTCTTCGGTATAAAGCAGTGCAGAGCGGCTGGGTAAGTAAACCTGAGCATACTGTGCACAGTTCACTGATGAGACCCTGCAGGATCTCTTAAGTTCAAAAATTTCTTGCAAAAAATGTCTCAGAACCATGTGGAACTGCCAACATCTGACACAACTTTAAAGAGGAGTCTAGCTGGAGTGTGTCGTGTGTTTTCTCCGGTTTCTGTGTGTGTCTGTGCAGGCCGGCCACCAGGTGACTCATCTGACTCCTGAGTCTTGTTATCTTAGTTTTTGGTCAGTGAGGGATGATACAAGCTCAGCCAGAGACAGAACAGACTCCCTTCTAGCCCTCACTGCAAAAACAAACAGACTACACAGCCAGATGTCGATAAAGTCCAGACCACACCTCGCTCACAGTGTGCGAAAAATAACAACAGCACCATCATCGGAGAATCATCTCTAATGAGACCGGAGGTGAGTACAAAATTGCACGTTTCACATATTGTAGAATATTACTGTTTAGATAAAAGAGATATCACCTGTTGTGTTCCCTGATATCACGCTGATTTCTGTCAGCCACAATAAGTTTGGGGTGCTGTGTGCTCAGGAAAGTTGTTTTCTTTTATTCATCAGAGAAGTCAGCAGTCTGTGCCCATCAGTGGGTTTGTTCTTTTATTAAACTGCAGGAAGTCTGAGTGGAGCGCACAGAAGGGGTGACACCAGAGAGGAAGAAGCTCCGATATGAAAGACAGGAAACTTTTAATAAAAAAAGAGCAAAATCATACATTTAGTCACATACTTGTGAGCAGACTTACAGGTCACCGTCAGATGACTAACCAGCAGGTTCTTTGGATTCCTTCCTACCTTTTTTTACAGAACTGAGGGGTGTGCAATAGTGCAAAATTCCTGCTTTAAACAGGCTATGTAAAAGGCGCTAGTGATTGACTGACAATTGACTTATTGCGGCTGTGTATAAAGGAGGATTTACATCATTATTGTTATTAATTCATGGAGTGACCTCATGTAATTCTAAAACTTCTATCCACCTTTAACTGAAGCAGAAGCCTAATTAGGCAGAATAACTTTGTTTGTGAGGGAACTTTAATAGGAAGAGTCTGACATTTTGGGAAAGAGTTAACTAGATGAGAAGGTATGTACGGCTATAGTCAAGACAGCTGTATTAAAAAAAAAGACTTGTAAATCAAGTAAAAAATAAAAAAAACATGCAGAGGCAACCTGATGGTGGAAGGTGACTGTGGTAAAAATTGGCTAAATTTAGCACCAAACTCGTGTCAACCAAAAACTGCTACACCAGATTATGAATTTATTTTACCCTGTTTGAAACTCACAACTTTGATGCACAACATGGGTTTGAAGTGACCCGACTGAGTTTGTATTTTCTATATCTTTGCAATAAAGGAATTTCATCATTCAGTATTTCAGGTTTTCCTCAATTAACTTGTTTTTGATCATCATAAATCCTAATTTTTTGTTTTAATTTCTTACTTTTTGATTAAAAAACCCTTTTGTATCACTATGCTTCTAAAGCACAGCATGGGTCAAAAATGTCATTATGGGGTATTGTGTGTATAATTTTAGGAAAAAATGAATTTAATCAATTTTGGAATAAGGCCGTAACATAACAAAATGTGGAAAAAGTGAAGCTATGTGAATACCTTCCAGATACACTGTATGTGTGACAAAATGATACATAAACATGTTAAATATGTTAAATATTAATATAATAATATATGAGTGTTTGGCCTCTCTTACTGCTAAAGTAAGTATTTGAAACAAATTACTATTATTAGAGTATTAGGCCATTTCATTTTAAATCAAATTTGGATGAATGAGTCATTTTTGGCTTAAAACTTTTTTGTTCAGGGAGGCATTTTTAGGTTGTCCCTAGATGTTTTTTTATTATTGTCTCTGCACCTTAATCTCTTAATAATGTACTTTATTACCTGTGTCTTTTTTTATCTACTGCTGATTTTAATGTGTCTGAGTTTTCTCTTAGTGTTTTGTTTTTTGTTTCTGTAGCACTTTGAGATTTCTGTATGAAAAGAAAAAAAATATTTTTTTATTATTATTATTATTATGTGTGTAAAATTGATGTAATAAAACAAAAACTATTTTTCTTCATAAAGTATGAAAGGAAGATATTGAAAGAATACTTGGACTATTCAATCATAAAATTAATTGATTTAAAAATAGAGCACAGAAACACAAAGCAAGCATTAAATAACATGAGAAATTAATGCGGGTCATTTTTGACCCATGTTGTGCATTAGGAGGGGTGTCAATATGTTGTGCATCAAAGGGTTAAGAAAACACAGTACAATAAGCACTTCATCACCTCAAACTCACAGGACAGGAGACACAGCCAAGCACATAGCATGTCCCCGACTCATCCCCCCTTATAAGTCATGGTGAAAAAAGTAGATCACCTCTTAGCCTCTTTCAAAGTCTTTACACAGAAAGACTGAATGATGAATGAGGTGTCGTTGGGTATTTCATGCTGTGGTCATTGTGTGTGTGTGCTGTGGCAGGGATATAAAGAGCGGGATGGGTCTCAGGGGGTTGCACATTGATTCCCCTCCTGCCAGAAGTGCAGTACTGTGGAGAAATGACAACAACATTCATCATCTCACTGGTCATTTGTATAGACAGGACAAGACCACAATACAAGGTGGCAGTGCAGACACTGTGTCTGTGCATGTTTGTTGTGAAGGCTGGTCTAACATGTTTAGAGGGCATATAGACAAACTGAGAAAGTGGATTATACTGCAACACATTACTATTGACATTGTTCTTTCAGTATGAAGCTGCAGCTGCTGTAGATCTGAGTTGGCAACAACAACCAGGAGAAAGAGAAGGCTACAACTTTTAAACTTCTTGGAAGCAAGTAAAAATATGTTGGTCACTGGAGGGCAGACTGTAAAAAAGACAGCCAGGTCAAATATTTCTAAAAAGTTGGACACCACCATTGATTGAACAGTTAGTCCAAGTATGAATTCTTAATTATCACTGTAACATTGGTTTTAAAAGCCTTTAACATATTTATATGGCTGACAGGCAAATTGTAAAAATGACATCACTTTATCACAAAATCACACATAAATTATCGTATCTGTGTAATTTTCGGCCACAGTAAGCACAGAAAACTTCGAGCCCGAGGAGGCTTTCACGCCAAAGCTGTTTGTTTCTGTTAAAGTAAACTGTGGAGGGCCTGTTTAGATTGATTAATCTGGGCTGGTGTATGTGATTTTCCTCAAGATTTCCCCTGAATGATGACGCAGGATGTAAGTGGTTGAAACTGTCAACATTAACGAATGTTTGCTCTTCTTGGTGGACCAAAGAAGTGGAGCAGAACTAAAAGGCTAAATGTATGTTTTTTCCCCTTAAATCTGGACTAAATGATATAAACTGCAGGTGTGAAACTATACATGTTTGTTTGCTACAAAGTATTGCAAAAAAAAATGATGTGTCATACCCTGCTATAATTAATCTCATAATTTCCCCAATGGATAAACAGATTTCACTGCTGCACTGTGAAGCTCCCAGAGGAGAAAAGCCACCATCCCAGGAGGACAATGCTACAATGAAACGCTCATAGCAACCAACCTATGAGCAGGTTGAGCAGATCAAAACAAGCGAGGCTGTCCGATGTGAAATCGATGGATTTTATGTCGATGGAAGCAAGGTTTAAACCCGGGCTTTGTCAGATGCCACAAAGCTGCTGAGGCAGAAAAAAAGCCTGACAGCTGACTGGATATCAATAATCAACATGTTAAACCCCTCCGCATCTTCATCATGATCATCCTCACAAGCTGCTAGTCCTGCAACTTTGAGACTTTATTCAGCTCATCATCATTTCAAATGATGACAGCGGTAGTGGCTGAAAGCTTTGGATCTTCAAAAACTCTCCTATCAGTAACCGCTGAATTTAGGATTTAGATTTGCCTCAGACAAGTTAAAGCCACCATTATTATTTTGGTCTTATTTTACTCTCATTGCTGGACGGATCTGAAACCTAAATCTGATCCTGTATCTGAAGCTAGTTGATGACAAGATCTGATGCATGACAATGCAATCTGCAAATGTCAGTCATCAAGCTAAACAAGCAAATGTTTGCAGATGTTGTGATTTGCAGAACACATTTCCTGTGTCACAGTGAAGATGACCTTTGACCTTTTGGACACAAAATGTCGAAATATCATCATTTTGTCCTATTAAACATTTGTGTGTAAAGTTTTCATAATTCTTGCCAAAAACACATTTTGTGAGATCACATAGACCTTGACCTTTGACCTCTACATGATCACAACATCGCTGGTTCATCCCCCGCCTCTTGATGATACACTATCAATTAAAATAATCTTACATTATCAGCTAAACATAAAACAATCAGGGAAAATCAAATATCCAGATATTGACAGCATGTTTTGATGCACCATACTGTAACTCTGTGTGTTTATATATCATTTATTGAAGTTCACAAAGAACCTATAAAGAAATAAAAATTATGAATGTATTGAGAATGTAGCTGGAACATCATAAATAGATTAGAAATAGTACTCTATGGCTTGAAAGTGGACATAAAGGAGGCTTCTTGTACCATATTACAGGATGGTTTGTTAGTGCCTTTTTCACTCACAAGTGAACTACAATGGACACAATCACAGCACACCTCTTTTTTTGAAACTTCTTTTCACTGAAATATAAAAGAAATACATGCATAAAATGGCTTTCACAAATTCATTTCAATCACACCCAAAAGATTACAACTGAAAGCATCCTTACAGAAAAATTCAAAAATATTCCTTAAAAATACAATTCAAACTGCATTGTAGCGAGACTTATTTCACTTGAAAATAAACACCTAAAACTGCACTAGAAATGCATGGGCTATTTTCTGGCTTTCTTAAAGCTGTTAACATTTTCATTTCTTATTCCTGGAAAAAATTTATCTGACTTCAATGTAGTTTACAGAACACCCGAAGGAGGTGTAAAGGTCATTCCTTTGGAGGAATGTGAAGCGGGATCTTTCTCTGTTTGAAAGGTATTCCTTTCTCCTCCTCCTGCAAGATGTTTTGTAGGAGCAATACACAGAGGAGATGGCCTCCTCCTCTAATAAGCTGCACAAACAGCTTGTGATGCAACAGTTAATGTAAAACAGTAGGAAGCAGTCAGAGAAACTGGTGTCTGATTAATAATTCTTTCTCATGCTGCGTTATTTCCAGACCAAGTCAGCGAGAGAGCACAAACATATCAACACTTAGCATATTAATGCAGGGGTTGGGATTGAGTAAATGGGGAACTGCATAAAAGAAATCATACATTAATAATCACTGCATTGCAGAGAGAAACCACAAACAGAGATTAAAGCTAGTGTTTAAATGGTTGTTTCAGTGTCTTCAAAAAATCTTCTTTTATGTTTATTTCATATGTTGAAGAGATACCAGCTCTGGACAAATGTTTGTAATCAGGAGGTTTATTACTTTAAAAAAGCTAAATATTTCATATTTTCTGCTGAATGTCTTATTTATAAATTCTTATCTATGTGGTCTTCACTGACAAGAGTGTAAAATATTTTCATTGCTCATAGGTTTGTAGTTGCCATTTAGGACACAGAGGCATTTCAGTTCCACATGGTGCTTTTGAAAAGTATGAACCAATTTATTTTGATTTAATTAATATCTAAAAAATAAATAAATGATTTCCATTTTTTATTTTAGCAAAATAGAAATAAAAATATTAATTTGCCAGCAGCATTCCATCTTACATGGCTCTATGGAGAACTTTGAAACAACATTCAGACCTTCATGTTGGGAAACAAACGACATAATTGAGCATGATTTTACCGGCATTTTGTCAAATGTGGCTTTTGACGTCTTCACTGCTGACTTGTGTAAAAATGTGAAAAAGTACAGGACAACCAATTGATTGATCATGATTATAAATCTAAAAAAATATGGTATTGTATGTACATCAGGGTTAGACCAAAAGTATTGTATTGTATTCACAACTACCAAGTTACTGTGTTGTATACTAGGAAGAATCAAAGTATCACCAGTAAAGAACAACATAGGACATACAATACAATAGTAAGTCATCCAGGAAACATACTGCACATGAGTATCTGATCGACAAAAATAACAGCCATTAGGAGACAATTCCTGCTCAGACTCTGAACTGACTCTGAATATTGTGTACATCACCTTCAAAACATGAAAATCAACAAATGAACCAGATTAAATTAATGGAAAAACGCTTTAAAAATATGTTTTAATTCCAAAATGTGGAACTAAACTTTCCCTCCAAGACTCACCAGGAGTTAAACTCTTCCCTCTCATCTCTTCTTATCAGAGTCTTCTCCGTTTCTGCTGAGGCAGGGAGTTTGAGTTTTGCCTCAGAGACACTTCCTTCTGTTCAAACCATCAGACTGTGTAAACAGCCGTCTGTGGGTGATTAATCATGCCTGGTACAGAGACACAGAGAGGAAGAGGCAAGGAGGAAAGGGGCAAAGACGGAGAGTGTGCTGGGTTAAATAGAAAGATAAGTGTGAATATGTTTGGGAGCAGATGACGAAGAAGAGTGAAAAGGAGGCTACACTTGAAACGCATCCTTATCCTCTCAGCTGCACCTGCTTGTCTTTTCAACAAGTGAAAAAATACTTCTGAATTTGTTTTGAAGTGTCTTAATTGAGGCTCTATATTTAATTAATCAAAAGAAAGTTCAGATTAACATACTAGGGACCCACTGAACAGCCTATGTGATTAAATCACAAATTCAACATTCACATACTGTGCTGAAGATGGTAATCTAGCTGATATAGACTACATTTATAAGGAAAGGGGGAAGCCATAACAGCCAGCATTTACATAACATGTGGGATATGATTAGTTTCTGTATTGTGTTGTTACTATCATCTATATTGGGCACCACATAGTTCTTAAACCAGGAAGTAAGTATTTTAGCGCCCTGGGGTCTCTCCTCCCAAACTGAATGAGGATTTTGATTAGATTGGTGGTTAGTTCCTTGAAATGTCTGTGATTAACACAAGCCGAAAAGGTGTTGATGCTGTGCATTTTGTTGTACGACATAAAATAGCTAGCTACACCCCCAGTTGTGATTTTTGAAGTTTTTACATGTCCTTAAAAAGCCGGTTGCTAACAAGTGGCTAAATGAGACTACAGTGGCTTTCATTAAACGTCATGACGCTAGACATGGATAGGAACTCTCTCACTAGTCCGCCTTACAGCTCCTAGTCATGTTTTGCAGTGCTCTAGCAAACTCTTGTACATTGTAGATGATAGAGATAGAGATTTATTAGGCTATGGTTTCGCTACCTTGTCAAAACCCCCGGTTAGCTTGTCGGAGACTGTCTGAAGCATAACGGTAGTAATGTTGAAGTCATGTAACCGTGGTGTAGTTCTCTATAGCATTACGTTAGCTTTTTACTTTTGTCGGCTGCATTAACGCTTCAAACATCATAAAAGTGGTGTTCATTTGTGAAAATGATCCCTCTGAACAAAACTTTGAAGCATCAGAAAGCTCTGTGTTTGCACAGAATTTATTTACTGCAATGATCCAAAATGCAATGCAAAAATCCCATAGGCTAATTCTCAATCGATCCCATGATGATGCTAACTTCTGGATTGGTCTACAAAAATATGTCATTTGTTTGCTCTCTATTACCATTTCCTCGCCTCTGTTGAGGTAGTTGTTGTGGTGTTTAAAATGTGAGACACTAAGTGATGAAACATTCCTCCATTTTGGCAGCAAACAAGCTATGACTTATGACCTTGTGTTAGGACACCAGTTGGAGCAACTTATTTAATTGGCCAAATATATATTTCAGGTGGAAATTAATTATTATAAAATACTGTGGGCTGGAGTGGTACAGTAGCAAATGATCTCTTTTTAAATTGTCATTGTCTTCGTTCTTCAACAATGGCTTTTACCCATTTACTCAAATGAAATGAGCAGTCATATATGAACTTAAACCTCAAAGATAGCTGTTTGGTAGCAAGACACAATAATTTTAAATTTCTACCGAAGGAACCTTTAAGTTGAAATGACTCTTAGTTAAAGTCTTCTCTCAGCTGTTTCTCTGAAAGATCAAATCCAAGCAAAAAGCCTAAAATGTTGTATTATAAATAAAAAAAATATGTATTATGCTGAATTCTAGTCTTATAAATTTTCTTACCATGTCATTCTGTTTACTGGCTTATGTCTTGCATGAAAACATGTATTAAACATCAGCCTGTGTGATACAAATAAATGTTTTTTTGCTTTTATTTTGGTACCCAGGTGAAAAAAAGCTGAGGGGAAACAAGCTCCAATCTGGCCTGCAGATAGGGAAGCAGTAATCAGATAGCTGCTGCAACTGTTTGACATTCAAGTGTAATCACAGCAAAAAGCAAATTCTTCCTCTGAAAAGCTTCATTTCACAGTGAGATATTCACCGTTTGAAAATGGGACGCCTGTTCCAACAAAATGATTGTTGGCATGAAAGTGGAACTCTCTGCGGCAGGGGTATTGAAGTGATTTGCAAAGTGGGACGCTTTAGTCACAAAGTACTAACATTTTCAAAGATGCAATCCTCTGCTGTGCTGAACTATTGAGTCTCGAGCAGCTCGTTTCCACCTAAATTGAAGTGCAGCGTTTGGTGGTGAAACCCCTCACTTATTCATAACCCTGGCTTATCTGTGCCTCCTCTGGAAATCTCAATCTTGGTTTCAACATGAGAGGAGTTATATTGTTATCATTGTTAGATATATAAAAACTATATATTATATGTTTATGATATAATATATGTTTGAGATAAAAAATATAACAAAAACAATAATGATCACTTAGTTTGCGTTACTGTCGCTGTGGTCTTTTTCCAAATTTCTCAACACTCTCAGAAATAATGTGCTTCATATGTACCTTTAGGGGTATAATGGCTTGTGACTAGGGCAGTACCCTCTAAGGTACAGCTGTTGAGATCTAATAATCAGCCCAATCACGAATAGGGTTACAGTAGGAGTCAGTTTCTGTCCCTGAAGGTACAATCTACATTAATGTACCCCCAAGGGCTAGTGATTGGCCCACAACTGACTAATGTGTACATTTTTGAGGGCAAAAATGTACATACAGTTTATGTTCCCAAGCCAATGCCAAGGGTACAACAGTACCTTAGAGGGTACTACCCCAGTGACAAGCTGTTCTGCCCCTAAAGATATACATTCAGCACAATACTCTGACAGTGAAGGAACTGGCAAAATTACCAGTTCGCGAGGGAATTAGTCCTAGTTTTGGTTTCTCAGGAGTGGCTCCATGAACTAAAGTTATGTTGTTTCTTGCTGTAGAGATTCTACATACTCAAGTAGAATTGTTTTGCATTTTCCTTAACATGGTTCGATGACTGTCACACTCAAGTGAGTGGTGTGTATTTGATGACACAGACCACTTCCTTCTTATTACCTGGATGTTGGTTGCACAATAACACATGTCACATATTTTTTTTATAGTTCACATTGATCCTGTCAAGGCGGTACAGATCTGGGATCATTTGGTTCTCCTAATACACCTCCGGGACGTTCAGAGGCGAAAGGCGAAACATCACAGATTCATAAATACTGCAGCTTGAAACGGCAGTCTGAAAGGGCCTTCTGTAGGGCGCTTCCATGATACAGTTCATATGTTATCATAGTGATTTACTATTGTACATCAATCATTCCACTGTCATTTCTTTGTGTTCAAGAGTTGTCCACAAATGTAGCAAAACATGTGACCGTATATGGGCAGTGTTTATCAAAGTACATTTACTCATATACAGGTGGCTTTTATCAAGTTGAAATCACAGTTAAAGTCAAATTTGTGCAGTTAAGAGAGGTTATTACGAGGAAGCCGTACAGAAAAAAAGACCCTCAAGACAAAAAGCGTTCTTGAGGGTAGAGAAATGTTACTTCTGTTTGGTACTGTCAGTGCATTCCCTTAGGTATTTAGAAGTGGACTTGGCTCAGGTCAGTCTGTCAGCATGTTTAGCCATGGTCCAGAAAGGGGACAAGTATTAATGTGTTCTGTGTATTCTGTTGGGGTTTTTGGTCTTTGTCCTATACAGCTGCTGGTCAAGCCTGACAACAGCAAGCTGGTTGAGACGGACCATTCATTATCCCTCATTATTATCATATACCAACAGTGGTCATATTCACTGGGGTCTTCTCCCTTTCACTGCTGTAATACTCATTTAATCACTCTTCCGTTCAGACAATAGAACTCAAACACAATGGCTGCTGATGCTGGACTAGAAGGGATTTGACTACACAATGGAGCATGGGTAGTCTAGAGAGAAAGTATTTGTATGTGTGTGTGTGTAAGAGAGTTATCAGAAAGACACAAGTGAAGGATTCAGACAAGTATCAAAGTGAAAATTGTTCATAATTTAATATTATCATTTTCATCAGTGTTTATCTTGACTGATATTACACATATGTGTTCCCTTTAAGCTTCACATAATAAAGTAATTTCAGTGATAAAATTAATGAGTTTGGTTGTGTGATGTGTATTCATATGGATATCTTCATTTCATGCAGCAAAAAGTACATATTTTTTCAGTGTTTATGTCGAGCCTAAGCTTGTTTCATTAGGAAGTCTGTTGCTAAACGTTCAAAAAGATTTACTTTTGATGTGAGTACTGTGTATTTGGGCTTTGCGACCTTAACATTAGACAAAACAATGTAATCATTGTAATATAGATCTTTATGTTATTCAAGCTGAATTGGAATGAGAAAACAAGGAAAATGTCAACACACATTAAGTCATTTTATAACAAGCAAGCAGCTTTTTACGATACAGACCATATGTTATGTTTGTTGTGAGTTAGTATCATCTAGTAGTTATAGGCGTATAAAGAAAAAGTCTGTGAAGAAAGGAGGTTGGGTCGGTTTAATGTGTCAAACAAACACACAAAGTTAGAGTTTTGTTTTTTTAACCTGGTACATATACTAACTCTGAATCATTTTAAGAGTCACTTAAAGGTTACAGTGGTTTAATCACACTAGGTTTTTTTTTATCAGAATATATCCAAAGCACAATACAGCTGATATAAGTACAGTAAGGGGAGAGAAGTTTAAAAAATGGTTAAAAGAGAATTTGCAAGATGATAGCTTTGGTACAATGAGCTTTGTTGTTCATTTTGGGTAGAGTTTGAACAATGAAAATGTACTACATACTTTGTGTTTATGTCTATTAATGTGTCTCACTGTTTGTTCATCCTTCAGCATGTTGCTTTTTGCACTGTGTATGCATGTAAGTGTGTAACCTTGCCGGGTTCTGTGCTGTTCTGTGATAAAGGGCCAGCTGCCACCTCAGCTCTCTGCCATATGGAGCCACACCAAGGTTGCTGCTGGATGGAGAGATTACAGAATAAATGACTGATAACTCAGAGCCAGAGGGGCTCTGAGAGCAGAGAGAGACACACCACAACCCGCCGTAACAGCAGAGACAGAAGGAATGAAACGAGGGGGTAAAGACGAAAGGGAAGGCTAAAGGAGAAAAGAGAGAAATAGAGGAGTGAGGCAGCACAGATCTCCAGGGAGGAACAGTCTCAGAGTGAAGAGAAAAACATGTTTTTTTGTTGTTTTTAGTTGGGTATTGAAAACACACTCTAGTCCTGCACTGACATAAAACCATGTAACTGTAATTGTTTGAGAAAAAAGGGCTTCATTGTGCTATTGAGTTTCTACTAAGAGCTCATTGTAAGTCTTGTTGTGGAGACAATTGTCCTGCGCTTTCTGATTTGAAGTCTAAACCAGAAGGAAGAAACAAACACATTTTCTTTTAAAAATCGATAGCAAGACAATTTAAGAAAAAAATTGTTAGGAATAGAGAGAAAACTCCCTCTGATTAAAAGTGTTTTCTGATACTGACAGCTTTTAGGTGATGCTCGTGTGAGTGCTGCATCAACACCTGGTTTACCTGTGTTGTTTTCAAGGTCATCAGAGGAGCCTGGTTGCAGTCCTCAAATCCAGTCTGGAGCCCCTGAGCCCAGTGTTCCACAGGATATATATATATATATATATACATATATATATTGTTGTTGCCCATCTGAGTGAAGCTCCATGCACTATAATCATGTCTGTGACTAATGAAACCATTACTTTACAAAACCAGTGCTTCAGAACCATAGTTATTATTTTTGTCTGTCAGTTTTGCTTTGCAATGATGTACAGTCATGGAAAATGAATTAGACCATTTATTCAATTTCTTGTTCATTTTAATGTCTGGTACAACTAAAGGTACGTTTGGACAAATATAATGATAACAACAAAAATAGCTAGAGTTGATTCTAAGAGCTGATAGCCATTTTCCATGGTGTTCTTGATAATAACCAAAATCATTATCAACAAAAAACCATGGAAATGGCTAGATATCAGTTCTTAAATTAAACTCTTATGAGCTATTTTTGTTGTTATCATTGTATTTGTCCAAACAAATGTACCTTTGGTTATACCAGGCATTAAATGAACAAGGAAGAAAAGGGAAAAAAATAAGGGTGGTCGAATATTTTTTCCATGACTGTACATACAGAGCTCACATGACAGTTTATGCTGCTTTCAGTGGCAATGCATGCAATGATATCCACGGTTGAAATCCCTGTCATGAATTTATTCTTCCGCATAGAACACCTTTTGTGGGTATCACAGAGCATCTTAAGAGGTTTTCTTCTTCAAAGAAATTGGACAAAAAGATTAACACCAGTTATACAGACTCAGGTTCATTTTTTTCCCACAAAGGGCAGTTAAAGTTGGAGGGAATTCACTTGGAACAGAACAGACAGATAAAGCTGTAGCGAAAGTCGGCTGTATGCTTCGACCTATAGTTTAATTTATCATATATTCTGCCATTCACTCCTCATGCATGCTCACTTATAGAGTTCCTTTTTAGTTTCATTGTTTGGGCTGTCAATCATGTTACCAGCTGTTCTTATGAGGTGATCACATCCATCCAATAGTACAGCAAAACACCTACACTATTAGCCTGCTGCTGCCTCTTTTTAAATCTCCATGTGTTTAGTGTGGTTATACTATTCTTCTTCATGCCTGTCCAATTACTGTCCATCGCCACCCACTCTTGGCAGATTCATCAGCTCATCATTCCATCAGCTTATTGGACTCATTAGGATCTTCACCACCAGTTTCTGGACTCCCTGGGGTGTATATCTCACTGCAGCTTCCCAGCACCAGTCTGTCAAAACTTAATCATCACATATCATCTGTTATAATCATGACAAAACATAGCAAGTCAACAGTATATGCCACAAAGATATGGGCTACATCTTCCGAACGTCTGATCCCCTGAAGATATCTTGAGGTCAGAGGTCAACTGACCCCTTTGAAAACTGCCATGCCAGATTCCCTGCCACCAAAATTTTTACCTACATTTTGAATGTTATTTAGCCCACTACTCAAAATATATGACATGATATAAAACTAGTACCAGCTTGATACAGCCTCTTCATAGAAAGATATAGAGAGTAATGTTGGTCAGGATTGCTGGTGCTCCCATGGTTAACCGCCATATTATAACAACATATCTATCTATTTGCCTTAAAATGTAATAAAATGTGTCCTATGGATATTTTTTTTTACTTCATTTACTGGTTCATTCTTAGCACTCTCATCAACTCCATTTCCAGACACAGCACTGTACACAACCTGTCCAGCAGCAAACATCAAACAGACAAAGTAAGCAACTAACTGATGAAGAAAATGGAAGCCAACCAAATTAATGCTACTGTTGCTTTGTGTCAGCTGGATGTGTTCTGCAAGAAAGAAAATGTTTCCTTACATGTTAGCCAGTGATTTGTGCTGGCCGTGTATCTTCTTTTTATGTTTTAAACTTTAGTGGCCAAAAATTGATTAAAGAACCTTCAAGTTCATCATTCAACATTTAGCGGGTCAAGTCTTCACTGCAGCCCCAATGCACTAAAGACATTGTTTTAAAAGATTCCACCTTATAAAAATGTATGGATCTGTTCCACTAGCAGCTTTAATGGAATGAACCTTTAAATCACCAGATCAGAGAATTGACTGCACTTTTTTTCCTAACTGACGTTAAGTGATGTATAAAAATGTGCATTTGGGTGATGGACACACAAACGCAAGGTGTGGCTGACCTTCAGTTGCCTGACAGCTACAACTCATTGCTGTTTACTTCCCACCCGTAGCTCCCTGAGGAGCTGTAGCTGCCTAGCTGTGATGTTGTGTTCTTTTGTGAGACGGCGTTGGGTTTTTAAAGCAGTCTCATCTTCTCCTAGATTACATTGCTCTGTCCTCACTTTGGAGAGCTCTCTGCTTGTGAGGGACGAGCTGCAACCTCAACAATAGCAAGCACACAACTTAAACTAAAGTGGGCTGTCTCTTCCCCTTCGTTTTTTCATCCATTTATTCAATCACTTTGGGTGTCAGAGCCCCTCTGGGATTGAAGGTGTTGCGTATTTCTACAGAAGTGTGTTCACAGCAGAGGGTTCGGATGGTGTGAGGTTTTAAAGCAAAGTTGTGGTCTATCACTTATTCCCAGAGGACAAAAGTTCTGCCCTCACCTTGAATGTCTTCATACTACATGATTTATCGTCATCTCGATAACCCCTGCATGGCCCATCTATGTGCATAAACCACCATAATGCAATATATAGAACTAATTCATTAAAATTTCAATTTTCTCTCACCTTGAATATCACCATAAAGCTCTGGAGCCACAGGTAAAATAATTTACTTATAACCTTCTCTCCTTTAAAAAGATAAGCATGTATCTTGGTAAGTAGAGCAGGCAGACAGCATAATGAGTGAGTCTAATCCATTATACTTTCAAGGCATATACATTTAAAACCACTGTATACACTGATAAACCTTGAGCTGTTTTGCAAAAAATAAAAATGCTATTGTTAAGTCAATTCATCAGCTTTCATACAAAATATAAAATTCCTCGTCTGTCCTCACTTAAGCCTTTATATATTTGAATTTTCAAATATTAGATGACCTACTCAGCAGAATGTTTTCTTTTTCATATAATGATCTGATGCTAGTCCTCATTTTAAAGTGAAGTTAAATGTATGATATGCAACACCTTCCTGGAAAACAAGGTGTAGACTCAATCATTACTTATTACCCAAAAGAAGTGTGCTGCTCCCTCTCTTCATTCACAGTCTACCTCGCTCGACCACTGCTGTACTGTACTCTCTCTCTCTCTCTTCCCCCAGCTCCACTTTGAATGTCTACAAACATCAACCTTCAGTGCTACATCGGATATAACTTTTATGGTATATTACTGGTTTGAAAGAACTATAATATATGGTCTATTATATGGACATGTACATATTCTGTGGTTGATTGTGAGTTTATAAAGATCACCTGAACGTCCAGACTTATTTATGAATTAAGAACTTAACGGCTGATTTTTGTGATGACTCATCTTTCTTCAGCAAGAGTTAAGCTTCTAAAAGTTAAGATTCACAGCTTGTTCTCAGACCTCAGTTTTTTTATGTAAATTTCTTTTTAAAGCTTTAAATGATGAAAAGATTCATGCATTTAACTTTGTGCAGAAAGCACCAAAGCCCCTACCCCCTCAAAAAAAAAAAAAAAAATCCTGAGTTTGCTAACCTCCTCCACCCTCGAACACGAGTGCGTGGCCTCCCTCTCCAGTGAATGTTGGTATTAAGCGAGACGAATCCATTAAAGTTTCAGGCAGCCTGAATTTAAAAGCATTGCTCCACTGGGCACTAAGTGACAAAATCTAGCCTCTTTGACCACTTCTGTGCTTTTTTCTGCTGCCAAACGGCTGAGGCGGCGGGTGCAGATGGCGGTGCTGGGAAAGCAGTCAGGCCGTGGATTACACTAAAGATTAGATTGGGCAGAGGCGCGGCTGCCTGCTCTCCAGCAGCACCGGGGCAGATTGAAGTCGCCCAGAGCGGTCGACATTTTAACCTCAGAAGATGCTCTGCCTGCTGCAGTGAAATTATGACCAGTCCTCCACCTTAGAGCCTTATCTAATACAGATGTGCTGTGTGGGCTGTTTGTGTGTGTCAGTGAATACTGTGCATGTACATAAACTGTACAAAGGCATGCAAAGCTTCAAATTATTGGTCACTTGAGGATATTAATTTGATGGACAGTTAATTCCATTTTTTTTGTCGGAATGATGATTCTGCAAAAAGACATAGATTTTTGGATTGATGTATTTTTTAAATGTATTTATTTATTTATTTATTATTACATATGAAGAGCCTCTTGTGGGTCTGTTGAGTGTGCAGACACACTCATTATATTACATGACTATTCACCTTGGCAACAAACACTTGATACCACTTCATGCTTTCACAGACAAGCTGTACTCTCATTCCCAACCTGTCACATATAGACGCTTGGTCAGGACAGCATGAAACCAAAACTTATTTTTTTAATTTAAAGCTAACCTGTAAGGTATTTTTTGTACGCAAGTATGTCATCTACTACATGGCCTACCGAACTGCATGCTTTTTCTTATTTAGTAATTATTTCAACTCAAACTCTGATCTTTTTCTTAACCCTAACAAAATAGTATTGGTACCTAAATTTAATTTTTTACAACATAAAGTCATATGGTTATTTCATAATATAAACACATACGTTCCATGAGATATCATATAACTCATTTATGAAGACAAGCTGAACTATGACACTCAATTACAGACGCAGTTTAAAACCCATGGAACACGTGATTAACATTGTGAATCCAAACAAAACTAGACACGATTAGATTAGATTAGATACTCCTTTATCAGTCGCACAATGGGGACATTTTCAGTGTAACAGCAGCAAAAAGTGTACAGCAAAAATAGAAAGAAGTATGGATAACATAACAAGAAATAGAAACAAGAAACATTGACAGGAAATGCTAAGGTATTGACAATTTAGACCAGAAGAAATATAAAAGAAGTATTAACATTAAACAATAATAGAAAAAAATTAAATTGGTTATTGATATTGCACAATTTCTGTACATTAAAGTGCAGTAATTGTTATTATGTGGGAGCAGTGTTGTTTGTACAGTCTGACTGCTGCAGGAAGGAAGGACCTGCGATATTGCAACTTGAAACACTTTGGGTGAAGCAGCCTATCGCTCAAGGAGCAAACTACTTGGTTATGTTTAGGGGAAAAAAACATGATTTAGGTTAAAATTATAGAATGTATAAAGGTTAGGTTAAGGTTAAAAATGTGTATGTTTGTTAGTTCTACGTAAGTCAGGGGTGGGCAACTGGAGGCCGGGGGGCCGTATACGGCCCGCACCCTCACTTGAAGTGGCCCCCAGTACAACTACATGCATTTGAGCATGAACTTTTAAAAGTGCAGTGTAAAAATGCACAAAATCACTTCTTGCAATTAATGATGGTCTGCTGTTCTTGCACTGAAAAAAAAAGAAATCACAGTAAGTGTTTTTTTGTTGTTGCTGCTTCAAACCTTTTGTGTTCCTATTTATACTGTTATACATGCATTTGAGCATGAAATCTGCTAAGTTACTGCACTGTTAACATATTTAAAATTGCAGTTTAATCATGTCTGGTTAAGTGCATGGTCCTAAATGTGGCCCTGTGGTAGTGTCAATGAAAAATTGTGGCCCCCTCCAGCATTTAAGTTGCCCATCCCTGACGTAAGTTAAGCAGTCATCTCAATCTGTTGACTTGACACGAACGGCTGACTTCTGGGAGAAAGTCATCTGTTTGTGTTCTCTCAGCAAACTGTGTTGCTCTTTTTGGGAGTTCTGGAGCACTTGCTCTGTGCTTCTACAGTTCTATGTCAATTTTTTGTGCCATTTTGTTTCAGAAAAAAACAAAACATTGTTTGGCATGGTTTAAGGGACATAGTGCTTGTTTTTTTAAACATGGCACACATTTTCCGCAGAAATCCAATGCAATGTTCAGATCTGGTAGCTCTGGAGTCTGGATTGGAATGTACAATATTCTGTCCTGAAATATGACAAAAATAAAAATCTAGCATCTTTGTATGATCATCTGTTTTTTGGCGCCAGCAATGCTGCAATAAATTATCAATAGCATTTTAGTGCAAACTCAGTCCAAGTAAGTCAAAGCCCCTCCAGGAATTATTGTTAAAACACAAAGCCCCAGTAAACTTGTCAACCTCATAACAATTCAAAAAGAATCCATGGTGGACCAGACGCCTGCCATTATCTGTAACTGAATAAAAGCTGCTTATGTTCATGAGAAAACAACAGACAAGAGACATTAATAATTTTAGCATCCTCTTACTTTATTTCAGTACAGCTAATTATTACTATGACATGCATTTTTCTTCTGAACAGCTTCACACAGACAGTAGGATCCCTGGGAGGCTGCAGGCCTGGTTCAGTTGATGGGTGAAACCCTCATTGTCAGCTCATTTGCTAAACTATTCTGCCTCCAATTTGCCCATTTACTCAGTCTTTGTTTATGTTCTCTTCCTCTCCCTCTCTCTCTTTATCTATCTTTGCTTCCTGCATGAAATGAATACTAATGAGTCTTACTGAAGCCATTTTCAAATAGTAAGGGTCCATGAGTGGGAAGTACAGCTTCCATTAGTGGCATTCACAGTGACTCTACCATAAAAAAATAAAGAAAGTCTATTTTATTTCACACAATAATTTCTTCTCAGTTATCAGGGGCATTGGGTGTTTGGTTTCCAGAGCATCCCAGGGGTAGTTTCAACTGTAAGTATCAGTTCATTCAGAAAAAACTCAAAAATCACAAATAACTCAATATTGGTACATTAAACTTCCTCTGGTCATCATCTGTGTTGTTAAAACATCATATATTCGCATTATGGAAGAAATAATAAAGTGAATGTCAGGTCATAGTTCTGTAATAAAATCCTAACGCACTGCTGAGCATTCCTCCTGCATGGCTGCTAGCAGAAAAGCCAAAAGGCATACTGGACAACAGTGAGGTGCTGGTCACTGTGTACAATGACACAGCAACAACTTCAAACACAGTGTTTGGGCTCCTGTATTGCAGGTAATAGCAACTTTTGTTATACTTCAACATATGTGTTGTCTAATTGTTGAAGGTTCTGTTTTTCTGTTTGTCTCTCTTCAGGCATTACAGAAAAACTACTGCCCGGATTTTCATGAAACTTGTTGAGGAACTCAAACATGGACCAACAAAGAACCAATTACATTTTGGAGGGGATCCAAATCACACAGTGGATACCTGAATACATTTCTTCTTTGCTAACATTGCTAGATAGGGCAACTGTGGTGCATTAATGTGCATTAATGAGCTTGTTATCACACAAATGCTAGAAACAGCTATCAACATGTGGTTTATTCACTCCGAGAAACAATTCATAGTGTCCATGTTCTTTACACATGTCAACCTAAATCTCATGAACATACTAAAGTCAGAACTTCTTCCCAAACTCAGGAAATGGCACTATTCAAGGAGCACATGGCCTTTGACAGAAGTCTGCATTCTGAGTTCCAATCTAACAACAGGAAATGACAGCCAATACATAAGAACTACAGTTAGGCCTACATACTTTAATAATATAAAATCACACAAATTACTTTTTTTGCCTAGCAACAATTCATACCAAACAACATAATAACTGATTTGTTTGTGCCTCTGCTGACTGTTCAATTCATGCGAGTGTTTTCTAATCTTCCACCTCTAAAGTTTGCACCCGTTTAGGCAACTTAGGGCGTTTTCACACCTGAAAGTCTGTACCAAGGTCCGAACCAAGGTCCATGTTCTGTACATTTGGTCCTGTTAGTTTTGGTTTCACACTGCAAAAGGAATAACAGACTTTACAAGACAATTCTACTGGACACGTCATCTCCCTGTGTACTTCCGCGGCTCATTTTGTTTTGGTTACGCTGCGTTGTTAGGCCAGCCGACATCTGACGTCAGTGTTACCGTGTTTACACAAAATGAATCCAGCGAAACACCTTTTACTCCGTTTGAGTCCTTTTCCCATGCGTTATTTCAGTCTTGTGACAGTGAAGGTTTCTGCTGCTGTCCTCAGCTCCGTTGTGCACACAATTAAATGTTTGTCCTTGGTCTTGTGTTACCTTGCCGCTGATTAGTGATTGTGCTCACCTGCTGAGGCGCGCCGCGGAGCAACGCATACGCCGTCGCGCGCATGCAGCAGCACGGCCGCTGTCACACACACGCAGCTGCACCTTCAGGCAGATCGTCGCAACAAATACTTTTCCTGGTCTTTTGCTACCAGCAGCACCAGCTTAATGAGCAATACGTAAGAGTGCTTGGTATTCGCAAGATGAGCCTCCTCATCATGCCAAAACTGTATCGTAATTCGAGAGCAGAAGAAGAAACAAACTTCCTGTCATTGATACAAAGGTCCGAACTATTAAAAAAGTTGTTTTCACACTGCAAAAGGTCCGGACCTTGGTTCGTTTGGTCCGGACCGAGACCACCTCTTTTGGTCGGACCAAATTTTGTCCTTTGGTGCGGACCGTGGTCCGCGGCACCTTTCACACCTGGAATTTAGGTTCGGATCAAACTGAAAAGTCCAAAAGTCCGGACCAACGAGATAGGTGTGAAAGCGCCCTTGAAGTACTTTGCTGAAATGGGAGCAAAAATTACAAGTTAAACATTTAACACAAACATCCAGTGCTGTTGTTTTTCTGCTCTTGTCCAGTGTGAGAACAGTAATGTAACCTTCGAGCAGCGTCCTCTGGCACAAGATTAGTTTTAATACTGTGCAGGTTAAGGCCTTGAATTGCAGGTTCTTGGCCTGAAACATGCTCTCTGTCATCTGTCAGAGAAGGTTGAGTGGTGTCTGAATTCTCACCTCCAGGCCTGAGCTGAGCAGTGTCTGAGGTGCAGCAGAGCATAATGCGGACTGTCTCTGAAGACTGTGAAGACTTTGTTGTTGCAGTAGATTGATGAGGTTTATTTAGAAAGAAGCACTGTGGAGGAACAGAGAGAGAAACAGCAAGACAAAGAAGGGGGAAGAAGGTGGTAATGGATTTTCTAATCTGAAGGGAATTAGTTGCTACATATAAAATGCCCTGTGTGGAAGGATGGGAAAAGTGAGAAGCAATGTGAGAGGAAAAACAGGCAGATAAGCATCCCACTGGCTTTATTCTGAGAAGTCTGCACAGGCAAAGCACTGGCAGCGTCCTGTTACTGTTGCTAAGCAACTACTATAATGACATTAGCTACTGTCAATCACTCACTTAAAGAAAACAGCCAGCAACTGTTTCAGATGAAACACTCAAAGCCACATTTTTCTTGCTATTCTTTTTTGCTTAAACAAGCTGAACAAATATTTACTAGTTTCTATGCCTAAAACAGAAGACACTCATACCGTCTGCACATTTTCTGCTCAGACTGCGCTCTGTGTTTGTCTAAATACTGTGAGGAGTGTTGGACAGACAAATATGATACATCTGTGCAGCACAATATTCCTCAAAACATTAAATTAATTTTAAAAAAGGCATACTTAGGAGTATGTCCTTCAAGCGAAGGAGTTCAAGTATCTCGGGGTCTTGTTCACGAGTGAGGGTAGAACGGAGCGTGAGATGGACAGGCGGTTTGGTGCGGCGTCGGCAGTGATGCGGGCGTTGTACCGGACCGTCGTGGTGAAGAAGGAGCTGAGCCAGAAGGCAAAGCTCTCGATTTACTGGTCCATCTATGTTCAAACCCTCACCTATGGTCATGAGCTTTGGGTAGTGACCGAAAGAGCAAGATCGCGGATACAGGCGGCTGAAATGAGCTTCCTCCGTAGGGTGGCTGGACTCAGCCTTAAGCCTGATTTCCACCGGGCGCGTTACTGCAGCGTCACGTCAGCGTCGCGTATGACGTTGCAAATAGGTAACACTCTAATCAATGAGAGCATTTCCACCGGGCGCGTAGCGTAACGTTACAGCAGCGTCACGTTACAGCAGCGTCACGTTACTGCAGCGTCACGTCAGCGTCTCTACGCGAGCATTAGGTAGGACTTCTATTTCTCCGCGAGACGCTGCCAAATCGCGTGAATCTCAACAGAGCAGATCACACCAGACAGGAAGTCCGACTCAGAATCAGCGTAAAACACTTCCGCCCCTTTCAAAATAAAACACAATACGCAGTTCATGCAGCCTAAAACTACTTCACATCAACATAATGTTATGACCGGGGCACCAGATCATCAATCAATCAATCAAAGGGTCTCAAAGGATCGGCGACACGGACAACAAGAGGCTGATTGTTGAAGTGGAACATCATACAATAATTTATGACATAACACATTGTTTTTATAAGGATAGATGGTCAGATCAACATATCTTTCACCTCAGAGAAGCAAAGTAAGTTGGTTTTTGTTGTTGTTGTTTACTTTATACACACAGTTTATCCATAGACTGTATAAATAGAGTTTAAAGTTTATCACGGGATCTTGCGGTCTCCCGTATGGTCAGGATTATCGCGTGATCTCGTTATCTCGCGTGTATACGGCCGGCTCGCTAAACTGACGTGCTGCTGCTGTAACGCGCCGGTGTGAATTGACAGACGCAGCAAAAACGCTGTGGAGACGTGCTGCTGCTGTAACGCGTCCGGTGGAAATCCCCAGTTAGAGATAGGGTGAGGAGCTCAGACACCCGGAGGGAGCTCGGAGTAGAGCCGCTGCTCCTTCGCAACGAAAGGAGTCAGCTGAGGTGGTTTGGGCATCTGGTAAGGATGCCTCCCGGGCGCTTCCAGTTAGAGGTGTTCCGGGCATGTCCAACTGGTAGGAGGCCCCAGGGAAGACCCAGAACACGGTGGAGGGATTATATCTCTCTCCTGGCCTGGGAACGCCTAGGGGTCCCCCAGGAGGAGCTGGACATTGTGGCTGGGGAGAGGGACATCTGGAATGCCCTGCTTAGCCTGCTGCCCCCGCGACCCGGCCCCGGATAAGCGGAGGAAAATGGATGGATGGATGGATACTTACGAGACAATTGGATTTGCCGTTTTTATTTTAAAGACATCCAAGAGGCTTCTTAGTTGACTGGTGAGACCATTATGCTGTTGGTTTGTTCACACATTAATGTACCTGAAGATCGTTGAGGTCACATGTAAACAGTGTTGGGGGTAGCGCGTTACGATGTAACTTAAGTGAAGGCGTTAGAGTACGGTTTCTGCTATACAGAAACGTAACACTTTTTAGGTTTGTAGTCATGTGCGGTGATAAACAGAATGCTTCTCCTCGCTCACTGCGGTGGCAGCCAGTGGCTGTCCGGCTTGGAACTATGCTTCCTACAGATAGCCAACCAGCCGCTGCACTAGGTCTGGTTCATGAGGAGCCACGCTTTCTGATTCAGTAAGCCTCGCCTCAAAAACAACTACTGCGCTTCACTTATTACATGTAACATTATCAGTAAAGGAGGCAGAGGAGTAGCTAAACTTTAAACACACAGACAGAGAAGCTATCACTAGCTGCTAAGCTAAGTAGCTAACAAAACTGAATAATGTATAAACAGATGAGATTAATAATAATGTCGCTACAAGAAGGAGAGAGATATAAGTGCGTAAGCAAAACTAGTGTAAGTGTAACTTTAACTGCAGTTAGCAAGAGCAGTAAGCAGACACCACGAGTACATAGAGACACTGGAAGTGAAACAATACACTAACCGTTAGCACTAAACGCAGTCAGCCATAGCCTGGTTTTAAATCACATGTGCACTTTACATTGTGGCAGATAAGAAACATTTTTGTATGTCATGGTTTGTATGATAAATAGATAGAAAAATGTTTTATTTTGATAAGAGTTGGTAGTGTGAATATACTTTTACAATAAAAGTGACAACACACCAAACGGCACATTAAAAAAGCATTTCAATCTGTAACTTTGAAAGTATTTTATTAGTTATTCTCAATAATGCGTAACTTAGAAAAGTAACTAGGTAGTCTTAAAAGTAACTTTCCCCAACACTGCATGTAAATCACATTGACTTGAGATATACTACTATTTGGATGACTGAGAATCTTAATAGACACTGAAAAGGATCATCACTTTGCTTAAAACATATTCTGTGTAATCTGGCATGATGCCTCTTCCTCCAGTCCACTCAACATGCACTCCCATATTTCTACAGATTTTCTTCCCTGCATTTGCATTTGTCAATCTCCCCTCTGCTGATTAATAAATATAAAATTTCATGAATAAATAAATAAAATACCTGCATCATAAATAATAGGGGACCTGCAGATGGTGAACGTCAGTGTCTCTGCAACATTTTCTTTTTTTATGTGGAGGAACAGGCCCAATCTGGATTTGGGATGTTTTTTAAAAGCAGCTGTCAATCAAAACAGAGACGAAGCAGCTGTCGGCTCTCGGCCTCCCATTTGGATAAAGCTGATAACATTTCCATGTCTGTGCTTATTGAAATAAATATGGAGAAGTAATTTCACCAGCTATTTCAGTGCTAGTGGACATTCACCATGAAGGTTTGTGAGACTGAGTGTTAAGTTCAATGCAACTGCTAAGTGTAGGAGATCCGGGTTTCAAAGTGTCATTGTTAATAACTCTACCATGCAATACACCAACTTGGGGACAGAGTAGTTGTTTTTTCCCAATGTGGAAATGATTTAACCATTGATATTTGAGTATCTTTATATATTCAAGAGATTTAATTAAAACCAAGTAGGTCTAATTTCAGTAGTTTTGACCACTGATGCTATAAATTATACAATGGTACTGGCCAAGGTAATAACTGAATTCAAAACACATCACTCCAACTTAGTCTAATGGGGCAGAAATCAGACAGATTGCAAACAAAATAAGGTAAAGCCAGGTGTATTAAACCACTTTATTTGGAGTTAAAATCTAAACACATTTTTTTTTTTAAATCAAAAATGTCCAAAATACCCCCGATTCTTCTTCCAGATAAGCTTGCTGAAGAAAATGAGGGCCAATAGTAAGACAATAAGGCAAAAGTTGTTTAAAGATACATATTTACTCTGTAAAAGTAAGCAGAATATGTGGGACAAGTGATATTTCATATAGCTGTTTCATTTCCCTTGGTGCTACTTCCTGTGATCTCTGTGTTTGTCTCAACATTGTAAGCTTGTTTTACAGTGAAACCACAATTTTTATCTGACTTATACTGATGTTTTTCCCATCATTATGTTATATCACTTCATTGTCTGCATTTCATCATAGGAAGCCATCTTGACATAAACAACATTTGCATAAAGGTCATCTATGTATTTGTTGATATGTTGCTGCTCACATAGGGCTTGAGTTAGTTTCAGTGAGCGGGGTTTTTAGAGAATACATCTCTCTTTTTCTGTTAATATTGCGCCCTTTACCCCATTATTCTCTTTGGACCACAGGATGAGGAGATAGAATAGGAAAAAGAGGGAGCGAGAGGGGAGTCATTGGAGTACATGCATTATGTATCATATCCTACAGTGAAGAAGACAGCGCTGCGAGTGGGAACGAGAGCGGCCAGCAGTGCACCGAGGTGAATGCAGTGAATGCTAATGAGGGAGCCGCATTCGCTGGAAGGTACATCTGATTAAAAGCACAAGTCATGGTGAACACAACACAGTGGTGTTATCAGCGAAAAACACACAGAAAGTTAAGGACGGAATACCGAAAAAGAGATGAGTTTTGGGGGTATTTTTGGCTCCGCTGAAGATAAAAAGATCTGATTAGCGATAAAAGGGCTGAGTCATTGAAGTTGAGGAAAATAGATAACACAATAAATGTTAACTTCTAAAAATGTGATATGTCAAATACGTTCATCAGTTGACTGTGCTTAGAGAGTTTTCTTGAAGCACATGAGGCTTCAAGGCTTCTGCTGTATAATTGGTCCTTTGTGTCACAGCTTCCCACCGACACATTAGCATACACAAGGTTAAGTGATTCTAGGTGGGAAGTATTCATCCACTGCTCTGGGATTTTAAGCTGCTCACACCCTACAACATTTATTTCCTGCACAGGGTAAGTCTATCAGAAAAGTCTATCAGAGAGTTGGGAACTCTCCACAAGGATAATTAAGTTAACTCGAATTAAGCCGAACAAGTTTGGACAAGGACATACCTCTTTCTCTCTGTGTGATTTACAAGTTGCTATACCGTTTTTCCAACACAATCATATTCTCTGGGGGAACTGATGAAGATGATGTGATGAATTTAAAATATCTTCTAAATTATAATTACTGATTCATCTTCTAGGATTTAAAGGGACAGTTAACCCAAATTACAAAAAGATACTTTTATATATTGTATTCTCCAAACAGGCTTGTAATGTATTGTTCATAGTTATACCTGCAACATGAAATGCACTATAAATTGTAGATAATCTACGTAATTGTGAGCCAGGGGTTGCAGCTTATACTCAACCCGTATTGCCGTTGATTGTTAGATGGCGACCTCTAGTGGCTGTAGTAATTATGACGAGAAGCAAGAAGTGTGGAAGTGAACCCCAGTTAATACAGACAGAGAAAGTGTGTTGAGGGCAGGTAGGAGAGGTTGTGGAAGGATCAAATAGTGAGCATTTGTGTCTTATTTGAAACTAAAAGTCAATGTTGTACATATGTAGCTATGTTAGCTTGTACACAGCCTATGTAACTGTGCCCAGTAGTTACATACAGAAGTAGTTATTTATTTATTTATTTTTCCTAACCTGACCAAGCAGTTTTGTTACCTAAACTTAACCAATTATTTCCATTGCTGGACATTGACCACACATTTTAAAACAGCCATCATTTGTTTGAAAAGCAATGGTTTAACTGTTTTACACTGGTAAATAGAACGACCATATCTTGTAAGATATCATCTAAACCATTATGCATGAGTTATTGTAAGATATCACATGTATCTGATATCAGATATGATTTTCTATCTATGAATTCTTCTATGTTCCCTTCCACATCCAAATGTGATGTATATAAAGCAACACATGCCCCATCTATTTTCTTCAAGTTCACACTTCACAGCACATGACAGGTGTCATATATACTGTGTGTAAGCACAATAGGATCACAGCAACATAAGACATATTTGTACAGTTTGTAGACTCCTATATCCTGTGACCAGGCCTTGATAGGTATTATATGTCTATATCATATTGACAAAGTGTACATAAAGATACATCATTCCTACAACCCAGATGATCACTAATTACAGCCTCTGGATGTAATGGCAGCTACTGTATGAGCCACACCAGGCTGTTTTATCTACTCCACTTCCTGTAGAGCTGTCAGAGTTAATCTCCAGAGACTGGAGAGAGTCTGAGGGAGCAGATTTGAGAGTATGATTACTGAGCAGCAAACTGCCCAGGCTACAGTGCAGCTGAGGTGTCTCCTGACAAAAAACTCATGATGGTGCTGATGATGATGATGATGATGATGATGACTGTGATGACTAGGATAGTGCAAATGATTATCGCAGTCATACAGTCCGGTTATTTTGAATATATTAATATGATACATCACTGTCCTATTACAACATTGAGGTAAAACACATAAATCACATTTACGTTATTATTATTGTTTCATTTATTAATAGCCCCTTTTCAGTGTTTGGATCACTCATGGCCACATGGGACTACAGCTGAACCCAGCTTGCATACATTTTAGTCTAATTAATGCCCTAATACTCAATATTTCTCAGCCTAATTTCACATTTCGGCTGTCAAGATCAATTGAAATTCTAATTTTAATGAATTATTATTTTTATTTAAAGGTCACTTATTTTGACTAAGGTTACATTAACATTTTGCTCACATTTTACGTTTTTTTTATTTACTGTCAAATGTAATAATTATTTGAGTACATTCTTTTTTATGCAAATTGCACATATGTTTAACATTTTTACAAAATACTAATTGAGAAATATGCATGATTGGAAAAGGGCAGAATATGATTTTAAAAAAAGACAATAAATGCAGTGATTGGAAAATTATAAAATCATATCAGTGATGAAGGGTTGGTGAAGCTCAAGGACAGCATAATGAGAGCTTTCAACCCATTCACCTATAAAATGTACTGTACATATGAACTTACAACTGTGCAAAGGAGCTCTATTCTTCAGAGTGAACTTCTGAAAGCCTCATAATATAATTATAATGGATACATAATGCACTGCAGCCTCTTATGGGTATTTCTAATGACATACTTATGTCATTTTAATATAATGAGGTGCATATTATACAGTTACCAAAAAAAGAAAGCGTTTTAACTCAAGGTCCACTTATTTTTTTCCCAACAGCATATTGTTATTCATGTACAATGTGTGTATTGTACAAAAACATTATTTCTCTGCAGCTGCAACGGGCATCTGTCCTGAACGGGAACTGCTTTTATTTGCCATGTTTTGAGTATTTCTGCAGCGACCCAAACTGGCAGCTTTTGCAAAACACTCTGGTTCCATGGGAGCAACAGCTTTCTGCAGTGAGTGAAAACCCTGAGCCGACTGGGAAATCTACAACAAGACTGGTTAGTCTGTCGCTATTTCTCCTGCTCCCCCTTGTCTGTTTGTCTCCTTTGTGATTTTTCAATTTTGTGATTTATTTTTTTCCCTTCACTTTCATATTCAGGCAAGTAGCACATATTTGGCATTTTCTTAAATGGTAAACAGCAAGTTTCAAAATTGCAAGTAAAAAAATAATTTGAACGCATCAAAGACACCCTGAAGACACTGAACAACGTCTGGTTTTCAATAACTGGCATATGAGCTTGTTACACTGGGAAACATCATACCTTAATTTAATATTTTTTTCCTTTTTGGAATTTTCTATTCTTATATCATTGTGTTTTCCACTGTCAGTATGCATCTTGTTTTTGTCCCCTCTCTCCTGTGTTTTTGGTTCTTTCTGTTTCTCAGGAACAGACACAGAGAAAGAAGTGCAGGGTGTCTAATCTCAGAACAGCTAAAAACAGAGTTTTTCAGCAGAGCCGGCTGATATTTTGCCTCAAAGCTACAGCACAGGCACTTTGACAAGGCAGAGCCCTGCGCTCAGTGAAAGCGAGTGTCTCCCTACCGGTACATGAAAACATTATCTGGTAATCTCTGCCCGTTGGCACAGACAGTTATTCATGAGCACTTAATACTCTTTTGGATCACCCTCCTGCCGGCTCTATCTTTTCCTTCTCATAGTAGAAATGTGAATTGGATGCCTGGGTGATTGTATTTTGTGTGACTGCTATTAAACTGTTCAACACAGTGTGGCTCATGTTCAGTGTCATTATTCCTAAAAAAAAAAAAAAGAGCGAGAGAGACACAAACAAAATAATTTCATACTGAATTTAGCTGGAAGGATGAAATGTTACACTGACGGTTGAGGCAATACTGCAAAGATTTTTTTCAGGTTGAAGTCTGAATGCCATAAATTCAACAGTGCATGATTGCCTTTTTAGAAAAAAAAAGTCTGTACACATTCAGAGAGTTTCTATTTAGAGTCTAAGTTGGCATTGCCTCCACATGGCTCTCATTCTCATTACCAACTCATATGTTATATATGAATGCTTACAGGTGCCCCTTGGTATTACTTTTTAGTGCACTGGGTACCCACATGCACTCGCATACACTCACTGCCGGACTGCAACAAAAACAGACAAGCTCAGATAACAACACCATAAAACCAAACCAAAGTCAGTTTGGTTAGACCGGATCAGAGTGAAATTGATACTTTATACGCTTTATTTTGTTTGGAAATAAAGAAAGCAACATGGAGCCAAAAGCACCATGATATAGAGTCTTTTCTTCTCCAGTTGATCTTGAATGTTTTTTTTAAAAATGTCATTGTTTTTCTGGACTCCATTCAGAATCTCCTGTATGTGTTCTTTGTCCCAGATGTGATGTGATGTTGCATCTGTCACCCCGTGTACATCTCACAAAATAGGTAGCTCAGAATCTGCTGCGTTTTGGTTCATTTACTGTAATTGGGTCAGGTTACGGTCACAGTGCAATCGAACCCCACTAGGGTTCATTTGGAAACAGACAGAGTGGTCTGGGACCGGATGTTTTGGTCCGAACCAGAGAACGTTTGGAGTGTTCACAAGCGACAAACTGATTTACTCATATACTTTGCAGCCAGTGCATGCACAAAACAGGTGGCTAGCTTTCTTGCATAGATATGTCAAATTCTATATCACAAGTCAAATATGCCACATAATAACTGTATCCATTGGTAATATACATAATACATTTTTTAACACAAAATCTGTTTTTCCCCCTGATCCTAACCAGTGCTGTCCAACAATATTTTCATCTTGAGTCTAGTCTGGATTTTTATTTATTTTTTGCTTGGTTGTGTATTTTCAAGTAGGTGACTAACACTGATAAAAATGGTGTTTAAAGGACAATGGTGTGAGTTCAGTTGTAACCATGGTAACTTAAGTGCACAGGTGCTGTATTATGACAGCTGCTACTGGAAAAGACTCTACTTCATGCAATGGCCCATGATGAACTAATGAGCCTGAGTAATATACCTGTAGTCTGTAGTCATTGCATCCTTATGGAGTCGTGATTGCTTCCACAGCAAATTGTCAAACAAATACATCTCAATCTAAATGTTTTAAAAAAAATATATATATATATCTGTTTAGGCAGGCACTTCATCTTGTCAGGATAAATCATTCTGTGTGAGTCATCTTCGACATGTCGCTCCCTGCAGAGTGACACCACCAGCTTCACCTGTGAGACTAAACAGATCGCACTCCTGGATTCTAATGAAAACAGAAAAGTTGTTGAAGCTGGCTAATTAACATTTGGACTCACAAAGACAGATATGTCAGACCTGAAGCAAAACAACAGTCAGCTTGTCTGAGTCTAACTCAATCCTTGCACAGTAAATCATTTGCATGCGGTGGCTTTTGCCATGCAATGCATTAGTAATGCTAAGATGCAGCAGTAATGGATTCCCTTATTTGAAGTGAATAAACTCTGATGGGATTGCAGCACATTTGACTCATTACTTTTGGTGGGTGGTCGGCAGTTCCTTACATCAGAGTCATTATGCTGAGCCATTAGGCTGCAGGGAACAGTGCATACCAGCCAAGATATTATGTTTGTATTATGTTTGCAGATTCTAGGAGAGTGAGCATTTGCCTTCCTCCAGCAGGCAGGCTTCTGCTGTCACTTTCTTTTCTAGTTATGGCACTTATCCAAGCAGGGGAGCTGAACCATCCCCTTCCCTAGAATGACATTTCGAAGCAGAGCCCCCCCCCCTCCTTTCACTCTTTCACTGTTATCTGTCTTTTCATATGTTTACTTCTGCATGTGATTTACATTCACTTGCAATTGTTCTGGAGGATTGCAGGCTGCACAGGCTCTCTGAGGGCTCTGATTCAACATGACTCTCCCCACAGTTTCTCCTTCCTCAGTGATTCATTTACTGTCTAATATTTACTCCATCAGAGGCAGCTGCTGCCAGAGAGGAAGATTTACTGTAGATTTAAAGTCCCTCTCCACAGGCATTTCTCAAGCCAACTCTCTCTAATGACACACACAGTGTCTTCAACAAATCAACTTTTTTTAAAAGGCGGACATGGTCGCCCATCACTCTTAAATTATGGGCCCTTGAAGTCCCGCCCCCTCTCCTAGCTTGTCTCTGTTCCACTGGCTCGTTGGACTCAATGTACTTTCTTGTGGAGAGTTTCTTTCATCAATCTTAATAAAAAGTCGAAACCTGTCTGTGTCCATACTTGAAGATTAATGACCATCTACTGACAATAAAATGTGCACGAGAAATCTAGAGAAATTTGCCAGTAAACCTAAGCAATATGCCACAAGAGGCTGTGTTTTGGATGCGTTATTAGGGACCACGCGCAGAAGAGCAATAAGACACAAATTGTAATGCATTCACAGCTGTGCTTATATTTTTCAAAAGAGCTTTGAACTCAGATCGGACAATCACAGCCAAGAGCAGGAATAATTTAAAAAAACAAAAAACAATTCAACAAGATTTCTTCAAACGTGATGCAAACCTAGAAAAGCGATTCACCTTTTTCAGCTACAGCAGTTGTGTTCAAGTGCCAAGAAACACAGCAATGCCTCAGCAAAAAGCAGGAAAGAAAAAGCCTGCTAGAGTTCGAACATGGAAGTAAAAAATGCAGGTTTTAAAATATTTTAAAATGGCTCCAAAAATGCTTTCTGAGGTCGGACGCCTTGAGGATACAAAATGGGTTTTGTGAGAAACACTGACAACTCCACAGAGCACTTTTAAAACCACACAGTCCCAGAGCAGTGCAGTAGTCTGGACAATGTTAGAGGCAAACAGTACACGTTGCTCTGAAAAATTGGAACATTTGACCTTCTCTCCTTATCACAGTCTACATCTCCTTGCTGTCTTTGCTTTTCAGTCAGCATGCTGCTAATCACTTTGGTGATTGGTGTGCTGAAAAGCAGCCAGTGAAACAGGATCCTTTTAGAGCTGCGCTACAATCTCTCATTAGGAGATCAAGGTGACGCAGTTTCACTAAATCTACCTGAAATGTTTTAATTAACTGATAAATCCTGATAGAAGAGTACAACTCCCACACTAACTTTTTCTTTCCACATTTCATTTGCAGTTTCCCCCTGCAGCTGAGGTAAATTTGCAATTTATTCGCCCCCTCAGCCTGCATCCTGCAGTATCACTCTCTAATGTTCATGCCTTCTCTCCTTGAGGCCGGTCATTGGAGGTAACAGCATGTTGCTAATCACTTCATCAAAGCCAGAGATGCATGTAACAGCCTCCTGAAGTGAGGGCAATAACATGATCAAATTTATTCAGTAAACAAAAAAGGTGAAGACACAAGCTGCTGAAGTGAGAGGCAAGGAGAGAAAGGAATTTGTTCATTTCCGCTTTTTCTCTATTTCCATTACTGTAGATTTTATTGTTTTCCCCATGTGCCATGTTTATTTAGTACTTTCTTCAAATTGCTCTTTCATGCCTGTCCAATATAAACCACATAATTGCCACGCAGTGCTGCCCTATAATGTACTGGCTGCAACGTTATTATTCTATAATAACAGCAATCAATATTTTTAATACACTGAATCAAATGACTGTGTGTTATGTGAAAGCATAGTAATGGACACACAGTGAGGATCTTACCAATCTTGTAGTTTTTTTAAGTATAAAGATAGCTCTTTATTATATTCTATCGCTGCACTATAATTTTCATTCTAGTGTTTGATATGTCTTATTGTATTCTGGCGGTGGTCTTCATGCCTGTTTTTTGTTATTTAAAGAGCTTTATGGTCAAAAATCAATAATTTAATTGGCTACAAATTCAGTTTTCTAAAAACTCATTTTTGGTTGTTGAAATTACCAGCTCTGTGTGGATAAAAGACCAAACTGATAAGAAAAAGTAATGTTTTCAGATTTATCTCTTCACCTCCAGTGTTTCTGTCTATATGTCTGTATTTTGCAGGCAAATGGAAGAGCCACTTGAGCTCATGATCCTGACAACTTAGAGCCACCATCTCCCACTGTTAATCCACACACATACACATACACACACCCCTTCTAAAAGGTCAGTTCTGTTATTAAAGGTTGTTTTTCACGTCAGTTCTACTTTATTAGCTAGGAAGATAGAGACGGGGGAGATGGAAAGAAGCGTTGCAACAAAGTTCACTTGTGTCTGCCTGCTGGAGGTTCTTGCTGGGAGCCCAACCCTTGGCGCCCTGACATCTCCATAATAGATGTCCTCTAAATGGCAACCGGAAACAGCAGGGCCAACCTTTACCTCGTCTAGGGTGTGGAGAAAGAGGCAGAAACGCAAGGTGGCTTATTGTTTTCCTATTCCGTCTGCAGAGAATGATTATGGATATACAATACTGGTGGCATATTTTCATGATGGATGGCACAGCAAGGGTGGGTGACTGTCTTGCTGCTATTGTGCTCTCGCTAATTAAATGACAAATTGTCACCCAGGAAATGTGTATTTGTCCCTGGAGTTGCCAAACATTTTTTTCCTAATTTGTTACTGTTAGGCCTGTGCATGTTATGCGCACAGACATGGAGAGGTAAATGCACACGGAGACTTTCCCTCACAGATTTTCTTGTTGTTGTCTTCACGGATGTATTTCCCCTAATCATATCATCTCTAAAAAAATTTGGACCATATAGACTCAAAATAGAAGTGTTTTTTTTTATATTCCTCTGCATTAAAGTCAGGGAAACCATGCAGTAAGGATTTACAAAGTCATCAAAAGTAATAGCCACTGATTGCTACTATAGCTACTGTAGTGGATTGCAATCTGCGAGGCCGTATTGTTATTTTTCAATCAATTGCCTCTATCAACCGTTTCCGTGAGAAAAATGCGATCGTGCATCACTTCGAAAGCAGCATATAATGTATTAAGTGTTCATTACACGGAGAATCATCTGAGTGCTTGCACAAAAGACATCCCTTTAAATCACACCAACACCCAGCACTAATGGCTGGCTGAGCTGCATGAAATACCCAGAATAAAGGCCTTTTCATAGCAAGTTTAAAACATATACTGTAGTTAAAAAACAATCAAACAAACACACAGAAAGCAATAACAAAAACAAGTGATTTTAGTTGCATTAATTTCACATTGAGATCATTTCAGTTTCAGTCACACTTTCCCTCTCCATAATGCTGAACTTGTGATGGCAGGCAGTGCAGTGTCTCTGTCCATGGTGCTGAAAAAGCAGCCTCCTCTCCACTCAGGGACTGTTTTTGAATGGGGATTTTTTTTTCTTAAGTCAGTAGCTTTGCAACAAATTTCTATGCGCCTTTTGAAGATTCTCATGAGAAAAGCTTGATGGAAACACCAAAATTCTATTAAACTTAAATGCGCATAAAAGCTTTTATGCTCGCTTGAGGTGGTTTTTGTCTTTTTTGAAAAATAATCTACTAAACGAGAGATGGAAATGCTTTTTTAAAATAAGATTTGACTCATATGACTGTTGTTTCCACTCTGCTGGTCAAGACGAGCTTAATGAAAGAACAATTATAAGTTGCCTAATTGAATCCGATTTTTTTTTTTGACCGATTAACAACCTTTTTTTCTCCGCAATCCCTTCTCATTCTACTGTTTACTGACGGATTAGCCTACAGCAATACACTGCCATCTTCTGACCAAAGTACGTTTATGCAGCTTTGTTTATTTGCTCTAAACCAGTTGATGGAAACGTCTCTAGTTTGCATTTTTTTTAATGAGACATTTCAAAATGTTGCTTCGAGATTTGCTTCGACTTTAATGGAAACACTGTTAGCTTCTGTTGGCTTCACTAAACTTTGCCTGAGCTGCAACTGTTAGCATTGCACTGACTGAAAAAGCATGGGATTTTTGACTCAGCTACTTTTCTTTATTTGTATTTTTATTTAGTTTTTGTTCTCAAAAACATATTGAACAATCCAGTCTGAGAAGAGAATAATACTCCTTGATTTAACTGCTAAAAATCAAAGACAAGTAAAGTGGTAGGCGTCACTTTAAATTAAAGGTTCACGAGACAAAATAATGGGGAACTTGACCGATAATGTTGGTGTATTGACATTTTTGGGGTTCTATGAAGAATCAGAACATACCGTGTGCAGCTAAAGAGAAGTTGAGCATTTATCCTCTTTGCCTGAGGTAACAAGCTGTGTGGGGCAAATCAATCACACTGATGAAGGAGGTCAAATGAAACAAGCTGTGCTGTAGTTGTACTGCAAGTGAAGAGATTGGTTTCAACATGGTTTATTAGCTGCACCTGCACACTGGCCTGTCCTCAGGCCAGCTTCTCTGAACTGCAGCGAGTCCATGAGGAGATCCATCTCCCTTCCTGTTTCCCTCAGAAAAATCGCTGTGAATTCACTTTATAGAAATAGAAGTATGCTGCTCTGCACATACAGGATCCCATTCATTTCAAATGAGATAAACCATTACAGAAAGGCCCCACAGCAGCATTCAAACATGTATATGTGACCTTAACTCTTTTCTCATTTTTCACCATCTCATTTTTCACCATCTCTTCAACTCTGTACATGAACATGGACACCTTGAATAAAAAGTTGCCAGACTGATAGGGAGACTAAATGTAAATTTGAAATAAAGAAAAAAGTCTCCCAAGTATCAGATTAAGAAGCCAAACTCTTGAATTATTAATCATAGTTGGATTTAACAATTGGTTTTAAAAATGACACACCAAGCTACAACACTGTCTCATCAATCTCACAGTTGTCTACAGAAATGCTACCAAAAAGTTACGTTTACTTGGCTGAAAATAAGAAAAAAATCTCAAGTAATTCTCATGTAGATTGTTGAAGCTTGAAGCTCTGCTTATTTGTGCAACAGTTTGAGAAACGGACTAAGGATCTATCTGATGGACGAAAGTATTTAAAAATATATTCTGTTTTAATTGTGGATCTTTAAGCACATGTTTCCTTGAGGTGTCAGCTTCTATGTTTTTTTGGCTTTACAACCTTCATCTTCATAACACATATTCACCTACCATACAATTATTCTATATCCTACATCATTTTTCAATGCATTTTTTATAGCTCTTTTTGTAACAAAATGAACAAGAACATCTAGTGCAGCATTAACACAACAAAGCGCATTAAACTAATTATGTTATTCATAAATAACTCATTCATTGGGAACAAAGAAACTATGTGCCATGATCTGTGAAAATCCTTCCACCACAGAAAGGCTGAGGGCTGTACAAGCCGCACTCCTTTGTTGGGTGCTAGTAATAGTGATGTATGTTTGAAATAAATCTGACCTTCTATGCTATTTACTGCTGTCTGGAGGAGTTTTTTCTTCTCCTACCCTTCTCCTTCCAGGAGCTAAACTCTAGCAGAGCTTCACAGTCTGCTGCTGGACAAATGGCATTGAAGCAGTTCATCATGGCGGGTTAACTAGCATCTCCCGTCTCACTGTGACACCAACTTCACACAGTTCAATACTTTACTGCTGCACCAAATACATCTCTCCCCTAAACCAGACAGCGGCTTTAAGTCTTGGCCGTCTGACAGCCCTGTTTATAGGATAAGAGTCCAAGCCAAACCCAGAAGACATAGAGAAAAGTCTGCTCATTGATGTTTGACATAAATTAACCTGGAAATAATGGAGCAAAGTAAAAACAAATGATTAACAAAATGGATGTGAAAAAAACCCAAAGGTCTTTTAACATTTCACCCATTTTATATTATTTTTTGTAAGTGGGTTGTCAAATAATAACACTGTTGAATAGAAACTGCTCACACTATTAGGGTTTTTTCACCCCCTCGGGTTCCCGGCCAGTGCCCAATTGCGCACTGTTCTTTGGTTTTCCACTGCCAAAGAGCCAGCTCTGGGCTGGGGAAAATGGGTTCCACAGCAGCACCAACTCTTCGCTGGTTTTGAACTGCTAACCGCTAGTCAGAAGCTGGGAGTGGGCTATCTGACCAACAAGAGCAACTCGGTACTGTTGAAAGAGACCAACTGAAACGTGTATAATTAATTTATTTGATTTGTTTAACTGCAATGCGATTAATACGGGCTAGTGCAAGAGTGCTAGCGGCCGATCGATAGTGTGCTAATGTTAACGCCGATCATAGTGTGCTAACGTTAGCCAGTGATCGATATCGTGCTAGCGTTAGCGGGCTAACAAGACCAAGACCAACTCGGTGCTGTTAAGAGAGACCAACTAAAATGTGTATCATTCATTGATTTGTTTAACTGCAGTGTGATGGACACAGGCCAACGGTCTAGCTTACAACAAAGTCCAACATTAACATCTTGCGTTCAGTGTTAATAAGGATGTATTAGGCGTCCATAGTGATAGAGATGAACAGCACAGATGTGTTGTAGACACGTGTAGTCTGCCATTGTTATTATACTTGACGAGAGGGCGAAGACATATACAGACGTTAGCAGTGATGCAATGACATGGCTCTAGAGCCTGTGGAAAAGCAAACCGGTTCGGACCTGGTTTGCAAATTGAAGCTCTGAACTGGCCCCCCAGTCGAAAACCCCTATGTGTTCATGGGAGCCCCTGACTTCCAATGTAATTCTATCCAAGCATAGCATCTTTTGATCAGAGATCAAGTCAAAACATGACCAGAAGCCGAAGTAAATGTCGGCACCATGCAGGCAGCAGCAGAAGAAATGGAAGATCACCACAAGATAAAAAGAAAGAAAAAAAGAAAGATATTTAAAAAAATATATATTAACAGTTGGATGTGAAATATGGGGAGATTTAGAGACTGATGAAGAGACTCTTTTGTGATCCCTGCTACCAGTTTCCATTAGCGAAAAAGAAGTTCAACAAATATTGTGGTACAGGCAGTTCATGTGCCTTCATGCAATGCAAATGTCGAGTCAAAAATAAAAAGTCAAGTCAAAAGTCAAAATTACCAGCCAACAGTGGAAACACAGACGAAAAATTGATAAAAATAAAAATGTTAACGTCATGGTATCAAAGGCCATTTCCATTTCGTATCTGTTTTTTTGAGCCGGATGTAAAAAGAGTGACGGTTGAACAGCTTTGATAGGACATGACCCATCACCCATGTTGAGGAACGCAGGAAAAATGTAGCAGTGTACGACCAACCCAAACATTTGCAGGAACATACAAAACAAGCCTTCCTCATCACGGCCACTTCAGGGTCTAGCTATTTCAACAGTATAAACTTATGTGTCAGAGGTCACCAATATTTTTCTTAGTTCTCTTCTTACACAAACAAGTTGGTCTCAACTTTCACAGTTGGAAATACTGAATATTAAACTGTGGGAGAATAGGTTGCCCTGGCTGAACACAGAAAATTATAGTGACAGAACATGAGACCACTTGGTTCAGGTAGTTTTGTAGTTTATTATATAGCATGAATGTTCAGAAAAACTTCACAAAACCATCCTAGATTTGCAAAGATCTCCAAGTGTGAAGTCATTGAAATCAGATGTAAGTGTTACGTTTGATTGCACTGTGTTAGTTCTCAAACTTTTATTTCAGGAACCTTTTTTTAGTTAACTGCTTTTCATCTGTGTTTTGCAGAAATTGGAATCATTTTCCGGGCTGTTTCTCTTCACAAACATATTTTTGACCAGTGCAGTAAAAACACAGGTGATCAGGCTTCTTTGTAGCTCTGTTGATTGCTTTGAAAGCTGAAAAAAATAATCAAAAAGGCTGTCTTGGCGCTGACAAATGCTTCAAGAATAGTGTACTTGTTGTCCGTTTTCCATATGCAAAAACAAACTCAAGAAAAGTACATTAAGTTAACTCATCAATTTGAAATATTTTATTTATAAGCTGGTGCAGGGTTTTATTTGACACTGGACTGGATGTGCAGTCCGATGCTGACAGACAGGTGATGTGCTGCATACTGAGATAAGCATCAGTCAAACGCACAAACACTCTCCGCCAAACCCCAGAAAATCAATATCATCACCTTTTTGGAAATGATAAGAATAATCCGCAGATGGATCGACAGAAGCTTCAGGGGACCTTTTAGCCATCTGTTTGTGTGTGTGTGTGTGTGTGTGTGTGTGTGTGTGTGTGTGTGTTCTCTGGTTAAAAAGTCATGCCAGCCTGTCCGGTCCTGCAGATGACCTTGCCTGGAGCTCGACTGACCTCTTCAACTCCTTCCTGCTGAGTCATGGTTCTCATCCAGACAATGGCCTGTGGGCTGTTTTTGGTAGCCAGATGGCCGCTGCTGCTCCAAGGCTTCATTTATTAAAAAAAGAAACACTTTCATTTGACCTTTTAGTTAGTTTCTGAACCAAAAGGCCATTTTATGATTAAATTAAGTTGCTGAGAAGAAGCACAAGAGTTTTGGTAACTCAGTGATGGCCAAGAAATCAATAATACAAAGACTATAATCAATTTATTTTGTGTTTCTGCTGGTCCTTGGATATTTACTGGATGAATCTTGGATTTTTCTATGAATTAAGCCCGTATTACAAGGACATAGCTTAAGCCGGACAGATCTATAGGGGAATGGTACGATATGATTTGTGGAAGTTTTGTAATGGAAGAATCACTTTCTTTCTGAAGCTTCAAGTAAAAACATTGAGGAAATATTGCAGAAATGGAAAGTGTATATTTTCCCAAAACAACCCTTGTTTTGTTTAAATATTTTTAATATATTATTATAATTTAAACAAAAAAATCATCTTTAAAAACAAAACACCCAATATTCTAATTTTTGTTCAAATTATACTGTAAAAGCTGAAGAAGAAAAAAAAAGAGGAAAAAAAAGAAACTTATTAATTCCTGTACCTAAATCACAATATCACTGCAAGGTTGTGATTCCCCTTTCAAGTAGGTATTCTTAAGCATATTTAATTTCTCCTATCTCTTTTTCCAATATCCAGAATAAAATATCACATTAAGGTTTAAGTTGATGGTTTACAACTTAAATAAAAACAAACTTTTATAGACTTTTAATTCATGAACATATCCACTCTGATGTCAATGTGATGACAAAGGACATTTATTATGCTTTAATTGTAAACTTAAGCTTCCTCAGATAGGAAGCCCTAAATCCATCAGCAGCTATTTCAGAAACGTACCATGGAGCCTCCAGGAAAATGAATTATATCATCAGTGTAATTAATGCAAGACCAATTGTTTTCACTCTGATGAATATGTCTAATCTCCAGGCTGTGACAGAAGAGGCGGCAACTGCAGGCCTTGAATCTGTAGCTTCAGAGTAATAATTCAGTCTGGGTGGTGACAGGCGCACAGATCCTCCTCTAACTTAACTCCACCAAATGTCCTACCTTGTCGTTTCCCTACAATCCAATCACAGTTCCACCTGCACTCTTGGGGAAAAAAAGTCGTAAATTGTGTGTGTTTTGGGTGCAATGCATCAGAGTGAATGCATTTTGAGCACCGAGCTTCATAATTCACAATCGGGTACAATCAAACTGCATAAACTAACAGATGAAATACATTTGACAGGCCGCCTCTGTCACCTGACAGCGAGCGGCATCTCATCTTGTCTCTCATCATAATTCAAATAAATGACATCATTACCTCCAGACCACCACAACTACAGTCATTACAGTCTCACCCATGGGAGTTCAGAGCAACATGTCATCATGTGACAGCAGCTCAACAATGATACATTGTCGTCTATTGGCCCTGGGTGATTTCATATAAAATCTCTGCATAAATAACATGAAAGTAAATGGAATGTGGGTGTATATGCTTTCAATACCAACCTAAATATTGCAGCAGGGTTTTTACCGCATCAGACACGGATAAATGTGCATTTTTCCACCAAGCAGCAGTGCTAAAAAGAGTCATCCACAAACAGGCTGATGAGAGAATGATAGCAGCATTAAAACAGGTGGCGAGGAAACAGGCACTCTTTGCTTTTTGTATTATCTGCTCACCATACCACACTCTGAGTCAGACCTATTTGTTAAAAGCTGGAGATCAATGATAAAAGGATGAGGATGCCTTTCTAATGTGTCTGCTCCTGACAGCTCATCTGCTTTGGGCCTAATGACACAGACACAGACACAGACACGCACACGCACACACACACACACACACACACAGACAAACAGACAAAGACACACACACACACACACACACACACAGACAAACAGACAAAGACACAAACACACACACCTCATCTATTAAAATTGCCTCAATGAGTTCATTGAGAGTTGCTTCCTGTTGCTATCAATGAAAAAAGGGTAGGCAAGTGCGATACCAAGTTGAATCATGAATTATGGTTTGTATTAATAGCACATAACAGTTATTTAATGTGTGCAAGACTGCAAGGATTAATCAATAAGCTGATTGACAGAAAGTTAATCAGTGACAAAAAAAAAAGGGAGAACCAGTCGTGGCACCTGTGACTAGGGTTGCTGATCCCTAGTATAGATCTTCTGGGTTGCCGGGTTGAAGATGTGTGTGAATCATCCAATATTTACAATATGAAGCATCCAAATTTGAAGCATTGTCTAATGTCATGGCTACATAAGTCTAAAATATAAACTACAACTAGGCTGGTTGGCAGATGCATACAACCCAGAGGCAGTAATTCAGGTATTCAGGTAATTCAGTAATACAACCTATCAGTGTCTTGTATTATTAATATACCGTAACTGTCACATTTTACTGTTTTTGTTCTTGTTTTATTATAAACAATATGAGTCTTTACTTTTATGAAAAGCACCTTGTGTTGCATTTTATGCATGCATTGTACTATAACTTGTGCTATTGACTACCAACAAGATGGCATCCTTAAATTTTACACCAAACTTTTATCTGTGTATCACAGCAGCTCTGTTAATCCTCTGTCCAAATGCCCAAGTCTCTCACAGCAGTGAGCAGACATAACAGAGAATTCATCTGACAACTCTATTCTTAGCTCAACTGATGTGACAGGCAGATTGACAGATAAATTTCATAATTGTGTATTAGTCTCTTGACAGACGTCCATGTCATTATATAGATGAGCTGTTGTACTGACTGATCACCATGTGGGATTTATATCTTTGGTGCGTTGCCTTATATGAACCGCTCTTCGTAGCAATTCACAGTAGTCACACACTACTGAAATTTTGTTCTGAATAGATTCATTCACTTCTCCCTTCATATTATGGAAGGTATATTCAGGAAGTGCCTTAAGCTGCATTCTATCAAAAATTCCAGCAGGGGGCACTGACAGCAGCTGCAACAGCACTTGGGTCCATTCATTTCAATACAAAATGAGAAAACTTCTCACTTTATTTATTAGCTCAGAAATGTTATGGTCTCAGTCGCTAGAAAAAAAATCTTCTTCAGGACAATATGATGTTATTAGTGTAAATAATGGTTCCATTTAGAAGAAAATATATACGGTGGCCCTGAAGTGCAAAACACGCCAGCAATTCACACAACACGCCAGCAATTCACACAGCACGCCAGCAATTCATCACAGCACACCAGCAATTCATCAAACCGGAAAGGGTAGGTACATATTGGACACTGATCCTCCTCCTGATTGGCTCCTGCCGTCATTCACTTCTCCATAGTAAAACCAGTCGCCCATGTAGTGCGCCCGTATTGTGATATTTATGGTAAATTCATTGAGCCGGTCCAGAGCGAGCTGACATGAAGGATAAACACATTACTGTCATTCTTTTTCACTTTGCAGTATAAAACTCTTACCTGCAGAGAGGAGATGAAGTGTTAACTGGACACTCCACGTGATATAATCAAATTGCGTCGCGCCGAAAATGTATTTGTTGTGTCGGCGAAATTCACAATACAATGCCCTTGTATATTCATTCATTCAGCCTCTCCGCTTATCCGGACTCGGGCCGCGGGGGGCTGGAGCCGTGTCGGCGAAATTCATAATAAAATGCGCTTGGATAATTACTGTACAGTAAATATCAAAGGGCATTTTATTCTGATATTCCACAGAGACACGTTCTGTGAGTTTGTGAGTGAGAAGACCCGAGGTCCTCCGGTATTAGACTGGAATTATTGATTGGAAACAGATTATTTTTTAATCTAATGTAATATTTACTGGGCTACACGGTGGTGTGGTGGTTAGCACTCTTGCCTCACCGCAAGAGGGTCGCCAGTTCAGCGGCTCCTGCTCAGTGTGTACCCCGCTTCTCCCCCAAAGTCAGCTGGGATCGGCTCCAGCCCCCCGCGGCCCGAGTCCGGATAAGCGGAGAGGCTGAATGAATGAATATACAAGGGCATTGTATTGTGAATTTCGCCGACACAACAAATACATTTTCGGCGCGACGCAATTTGATTATATCACGTGGAGTGTCCAGTTAACACTTCATCTCCTCTCTGCAGGTAAGAGTTTTATACTGCAAAGTGAAAAAGAATGACAGTAATGTGTTTATCCTTCATGTCAGCTCGCTCTGGACCGGCTCAATGAATTTACCATAAATATCACAATACGGGCGCACTACATGGGCGACTGGTTTTACTATGGAGAAGTGAATGACGGCAGGAGCCAATCAGGAGGAGGATCAGTGTCCAATATGTACCTACCCTTTCTGGTTTGATGAATTGCTGGGGTGCTGTGATGAAATGCTGGCGTGCTGTGGTGAAATGCTGGCGTGCTGTGTGAATTGCTGGCGTGTTTTGCACTTCAGGGCCACCGTAAATATAAGATAAAGAATCATATGATTTGGGGTGTGGCTACCTTTGATTGACAACTGGCTAACCAGGTGAGCCATCATCAGACGGCAACGTTTACCAGTTTGGTCTCATAACTTTTACCCTTTCACACTGTATTTCACTTAATGACTTTTATTTCAACGTTTTGTTCATTAATGTCTTGTTCAGCGTTTGGTTGAACTAACAGACACTCCAAGGAGTCGCTGTTCAGTTTTCTGGTAAGTAACATACATTTTGTTTTTGTTTTTTTGCTAGACAAAATGAACATCCCAATTAATGCTACAGTTAATGCTAACATGAATTAACAGCGGCTTCGCTCAGTCAGGTTGCCGGTGTAAGGAGGCATGTAGTCAGTGTCATCAGATCCCTCTTGAGAATAAAGCAAGCAAAGATGAAGTCAAAAGACAACACATGAGTAAGTACCATGGGTTAAGCTTGAGTCCATATTTGCTATAAGGAAGTGCATACGGACAGTGCAAATAGTGCTTGTTTTATTACTATTATCATTATCCAACCTGGTCTCACAGGAATCCGTGAAATAGCCACGGATTTGCTTAACTCAAAATACGTGGAATAGCCACGGAATCACTCAAATTTCCGTGAAACTGACACAGATTTTGCTACAATGCAAGTTAATGACAATCATATCCCGTGGCAATTCCATGGATATTTTTTCCTATTGGTTTGTGTCCAATTCACGTGACTTTCAAGGTTCCAGCGGTCAGACAAAAAACATGGCGGACAGTTCTCTCATTTTTAGTGAAAAAATCAATATTTTGACTTGATCAGGAATGGATTTGATTACATTTCTAGCGAGAAATATGTTTTATTTTCTAAGTATTCACTCCGTGAATGTACATAATCACTTTGTGGCGAAGATCTCGCCAGAAAAAGACGATCCGCTGTATTTTATTTTGAAATCTCCCTGTTCCTCTGTGTATTTAACGGATCAAACCTTCGCCCATTACATGCCTTGTGTCTGAGGTTGATTTTCCGATCAACATATTATTCTGTTGCAGCGGGAGACACTAATGTTGAGAAAACTTCATGACTTACAATCAGATTTGTCCGCTGTTTTATTTTGTAATCTACCGGATGTGTTGTGCGATCCTACTGGATGTGGTGCGATCTCATTGAATCGCGCTTCACTGTAAATGCCTCGGGTTCCATTCCATTTCGTGAGCAGAGCAGTCGGCGCTGCTCTCCTGTTTTGGTTAAAATATCTTCATTAAACAAACATTGTTGTCTTTTTTTAGCATAGATAATATACCATTATCCCTGTAGATTATGTGTGATGTGTTCAGTAAAGAGCTGGATTTTTAGTGTCCTCTTAAAGATTGAGAGGAACTCAGCATTAGTTTAGCATTAGATGTGTAGAGCCCTTCAGTGGCGGAGGAGCCAGTGGCCTTTCACTAGAACAGCGTAGTGAGCATGAGGGTTTGTGGACCTGAAATAAAAAAAACCAGCAGAGGCATGACTATATGTCAGCAAGAGTATAATGAGTGTGCAACTTCATTTTCTTTATGCGAGACACTATAAAAACACATTCCCCCTCTGGGACAACAACACTATCCATCTATTTGTACCAAGTATGCTGTTTTATTTGTCATTTAGTACATTCACAAACCATCTGCTGATGATATTTTCATTAAAAGTGACAAACATTTGAATTAGTGCTCACATTAGTGGCCTCTGTAAATCACTGTCCTAATAGCAGCAGTGAGACAGGAAAGAACCACATAAATATGCACTCTATGCATCTGCTCATATTTTATTCATGCTAATGTTAGTGTGTGCTTGTCTGTAAATGTGCTTTTGTTTAATTGAAGCAAGAGAAAACAGGCAAATATGTAAACCATCATGATAACAGGCCAACAACAATAACAATATTTGAAGGCTGGGTGACTGCACGGAATGAGTAATGTTAAAATGTCTGGCCATCCCTATATTTTTCGGGGCACCACTGCCAGGAGAGAGAGGATACAGGGCAGCCAATGGTCCAAGAAGACAGAGAAAGATATAGAGGAAGGGAAGAAGGCAGGGAGAGACTGGAGTACAGAGAGAGAGAGAGGTACACAGCTATGCTTGTGGGACAAAAACGTAAACATATTGAATATAAATTGGATAGATACCACTGAGTTTAATTGGAAAATAATGAGCGATTTACGTTGGCTCGAGGCCAGCTGCCTTGCTGTGATAGCATGGCTGCGCTCGGTAGATACATATCAAAATGAATTTTGCTGGAGAGAAATGCTTATCATTTAAATTAACCTGCCTGTCAATGTCATGATTTGTCACGTCAAAAGTGTGCTAATAAAAAAATCTGCATATTTAGTGAAAGTGTAAATGTTGGGATGGGCTCTCCGGTGGAAAGTGGCCAGCCAGAGACAAACAATTATCATTAGCTGTGATTAATTATGTGCCAAATGATTTGAATCAATACACAGACATTGTTTTTGTTAATAAATAATAAGGAATGCCCTCTGGTTGGCTGGTCATTGTAGAAGATTGTGCTCAGCAGAAAAAAAAAATGTTGTTTGTTCAAATGGTAAACATAATATTTGTTCATATTTTCTGACAAGCTAACTCTTCTGGTTACACTGAAAATGACATGCCATGTCACGCTACCTAAGAGATATTGCTGTAATAATGTATCTGCGGTGAAGGAGGTTGGGGAATACAGTGCTGTGACTGGAGAACACAGTTTGGTCATGTTTCTCTTCAACAGGTACAGTACTGATTAATTTGACAAAAGAATGTTAAGATCCACTTTCTAGATTATTTTTCTAGAAACCACCCTCATCTTTAGCAAATTGAACTTGAATTAAAGGTGTCATGTAGTTGACTCAACATGTGGTAACTGTAGTATGGTCCTTGGTCATGTGACAGCATGGTTTGGTTAAACTTGTTCAGTCAAGCTATTATTCCCAAAGTCATTAGAAAACTTTTACACTCAATGTCAAGATTGATTATAAATCTTCCTGTACACTTTTCACATGTGATGCATACCTCAATCTTTGTAGTTCTTTGGAGTTGACTTTGTGTCTCAGGGCCTTGGCATCAGCACAAACTTTGGGTCACACCAAGAGTCTACTAGGCACTATGGTGTCGGCCCATAATAGGTGCGTTTCCATTCGGTACTTTTCCCTCTAGTGAGTTGCTATGGGTGCGGCTTGGGAGAGAGGATCCGCCAAAGATCCGCCCAACTTCACTGGTTAGCCGCTCAGGTAGGCTACTGATCCGCTACTGACTATTCAACGCTGATTGGATATGGTTGAGGCAGCGATTTTGCACATGCGTGGTTCATTTGCAGACTGGTGCAAACTGGACGGTGATGGGTAAAAATCTCCTGCTATGCTGACTGTAGCTTGGAGAGACCATGCGGGAGGACTGGACTGCTTGTGAGTGCTTTGGGACGGCACCCGCTGCTCGTTAAGAAGAGTAGGAACGAGTCTCCAAAAGTCTCCAATAACACCAGAAAAAGTCGCTAGATTCGTTGCTAGTCGCTAGAGGGATCTTAATAGTCGCTGAATGTCACTATGTTGGTAACACTGCTTGCTGCGTCAGTTTGTTGTCACATTCAGACTCCATTGGTTAGCCACTACAAAAGTACCTGTATGGGAACAGAGACTGGGGGGAACTAGCTAGTGGGCGTAGCCTAAACACCCACTTTCCAAAAAGTACTCAAAAAGTACTCAGTGGAAACACGCCTTATGGTAGTTTGTTTATGATGACCAATTATCAAAGTGGCTCAAAAAACTCCAAACCATATAACCACATTGAGTTCCTACACTCAAATATGACACAGAGGAGTGTTTAGATCCACACATTCCAAGACCTAAACTCAATGGTGTTGTTGTTTTTAAAACAGACAAAGCTATGCACAGGGGTTAAGTCAAGCACTATTATTGCTACCTTTTTAGATTTGACTAAATACAATAATTTAAATATTTACATTAGCCTGAACAGGTTAACATAAAAGAAGTCTAATCTTTTTTATCCTTTATTTGTTGATTTAAAGGTCGACCTGCCTGTTGACAGGACTTCTCTACTCACTATGTGTGAATATAGAAAACCTGTGTGGTCAATGCATTTATGTGTTTTGGTTTCTTCAACAAAAAAGGTGAGCGTAAGCCAATTAAGTATTTTCCAGCAGGTTAAGGAGTCTACAGTTGTTGAATCCATGTTGCAATAGAAAGAAAATTCACTATATGAGCATGAAGCAGAAGTGAATCTATCCTGTGTAATACAAGATTTTTGTCTTTTCATTACTACGCAGTTTGAACATGAATCATGTTCACATCTCTAGCATCATTCAAACAGATTGTTTCAAAACCTACCACTGAGTTGACATGTCTGCCCCCTTTCAACCTTGGGGCACATTTGTTCATGTGAGTGCACACAATTATTGTTCCCAAACTCCCCCTCCTCTGAGTGACAATCCGTTGGATACATTCCAATACAAGTGATATTCACAATATGTCCCAGCCCTCCTGGGAAATTTCGCCTTCAGCACCCACCAATTCCCTCCTCACCCTAAGTAAAATGGGTTTCCGGCGATTGCAAGACAGAAAATTGCACCGTCTGTGCTGAGAGACATTTGCTGTAAATGCAGTTATCGACTTGATAGGACCCCTGTGATTATTGTGAAGTGGAATTACCCTGTTTTATCGCAGAATGCACCTTCTGCCATTAGGTTTGACGCCTTCCATTAGGTTCTGCGTTGAGCTGATGCAGTGATTAGAGACAAATGTTCAGGTACCATTTTCACCACCTGTGAGACAGAACACCCATACTAATATCAAATTAAGGGATAAGTCCCCTTGCACTTACTCTGAATACATTTGCATGCATCTTGAGTGCACTCAGCAAGTGGATTTGGAAGAAGTCAGGGTAACTTTTGATCCTCTCCACAGGCCCTAATGGTGCTTGAAATGATCAAATAAAAACTCCCTTAAATGAGAGCTCATTCATTTTAAGAGACAGAAATTAGTCCTTATTTGATTTTGGATTATGCATCTTACACTTCTGTGTATTTACATGTAATCACACAAGTGCCAGGCCTAATGCTTTGTCCTAAAACAAGCACTGCATTTAACATGTCTCCTTACTGGTCATATATTTATTGTTATTGTTTATATTTGCAGGGACAGTGCACGATTAAAAGTAATTGCACCTGAGTAAGCTAGCAGTTAACTGATATCTGTTGTTCCTGGGTAAGGAAACAAAAACAACACTAACACTACACAAAATGGCACAATACATGCAAGCCTGTCATTGTGAGATAATAAATATAATCAGAAGCCAAAGCATGAGGCTGATTTTAATAACTTTAAAGCTTCCTGAGTCACCCCTAGTGGATTCCCTACTTTTTTGTCACTTTCTTCTATAGTATTTAGCCATTAAACATCCTTCTAGCAATACAACAGCCTATTTCTGTAAATATTAACCATGATACACTTGGCCTGAGCAGAGTAAGTCACAGTTGGATTTACATTTGAATTTTGAGACTACGCCAAGGTGCTATCAAGTACTGGCATGAAACTCAAGCAACACCAACTGTCATGTTAGACATCCAAATGGGTCTTCATCAGTATGTTCCTTCATTATTAATCATTTCTTAACCAGCTATTGAGCCCTAAAGATTGTAGGTTTCCATGGCAAATCAATGCACAACAGTACAAGGCTAAAACCAGGCTACTAATTCAGACAATACATAAATACATACATATCAAAATGGCCCTTCTAACACTGTCATAAGAGTTGCAATAGATGATATGCTACCCATTCTCTTCATGTTTTAAAGGGTTGCTTTCAACCAAAATGCAATAAATAAACACATACAAAAAAAGAAAAAAAAATCCAGAGAAATCCTATAAAAATATAAATTGTACCATCGTAAATAAGTATATGGATCATTCTAGCTTTAGAAAATATCAATTTCTTTCAAAGGACCAATGATTTCTAGCTTTTGTGTATCTCCATCATGGAGCTTGGCGGCTTAACTGCATAATGTTTTCCTTGAGGCAACTAAGATGCTCTGTTGCCTCAAGGCAATAAAACTTTCATTACAATGCATGGAAGACATTGAATTCCCATTAACACATCCATGATGAAACATGTAACATTTCAGTATAATGACAACTATGCATCTTATTTTCCCTTAAGGGAAATTAATTTTCCATGCTGCTGTTGTTTTTTGCTTGATTAACCCATACAAATGTATGTGGAGAAATTGAGAATGATTGGTTGTTATAGCACAGCACGCTGAACTGTAAAGAGTTCAATGCCTTTCACAAGGCTCCAGCTACCAGTCTACAGCAGGGGGCAACCTCCCTGTCTGAGCAGTGAAGCAAACCCAAAGTGCCTTAAGCCTGCAATCTTTCGAAAATCCAACAGGGGTCGCCAACTTCGGTTTCAAAAGAAGTCTGGTCCTATCTATCTCAATTCAAAAATGAGACTACTTCTCACTTGGTTTATTACCTCAGAAAAAATGCTTGTGGCAACATTATGCTCTCAATCGCTTGTTTTAAGTCTTCTTGGAAACAATATGATGTTAAAATATTGTGTAAATAATGGTCCCATTTAGAAGAGAATAGATGGGTATGATTTTGGCCGTGTCTACCGTGTGATTGGATATTATAGGATAGTAGACATCAGGATAGTAGAAAAACAAACCCTTTCACAGTGTATGTTCAGTTTATTTGAACATTTTGGTCACTTAAAAATGTCTTGTTCAGCATTCAGTTGTACTTAAAGACAATACAAGGAGTCGGCTCTTCAATTTTTCCAGTAAGTAATGAACATTTTGTTTTAGCATTGACAGTTTATTTTAAGATACACTCATATCTACCCGTCACTCCGCCACAGTCCACATATGGTTTCATATGGTTTAAAATCAAGGATGGCAATGGATGAAAAGCAAGTGGCGACAGCTGTTATGAACCGAACTCGACCAACAGCGGACGTCACTATGACTACCTTCATTGTTTATATACAGTCTATGGTCTACACTCCATACCCGGTCTCTCTAATCAACAACCCTCCAGTTCCCAAGCCAAGTCCTTATTGATTGAGCTGCCACCCACCAAACACACCCATTTGGAAATGTAATTCCTGACTTTAATGTTTTTAAATTTGGGAGCTGTTGGAATTGGCCCACTTGTTGTAGCTGGCGCATTAACTGACCAGTCCACACAGTTGTTTTTAGCATTTTACATTTGACTTTTTGAGAAACTCATCTCACCTCCATAACAATGCTGTGTATGTGTGTGTCAGAGAGGTCCAATGATCTTAGATTCGTCCTGCAGGGGGGTCAAAAGACACAATCTGTACCAATTCCAGAGGCGTTTTATGTCCTACTTCATGAACCGAGCATTATGAACAGTATTAGGTCAGGAAAACAGAGTGCTCCCAGAGGCCTTAGGTGTAGTATCACTAAATTCAGGGCAGTCATTTGCCTGCAGAGATTTAATGAAAATAACAGCTTTATCACATATACAGAGTCCACAACACAGTCTACTTCTGTCATTCTTCCTCTATGCTCCACAGATATCTGTCTCACCCATTGTGCTGTGCTTAGTCTTCTGAGCAGAGTTTTGTGAGCATTCCCTCCAAACCAAATAACATTTTGTTTGTTTTAAACAAACAGAGCAGCGCTGCCATTCCTCACATCCCAGCCAATGAGGATTTTATCCCTGCTAATGCCTGAAATAATTAAATCAATAATCCGCCGTCTGTGATATGATCTCGCAGTAGTTTATATAGAAGATCAGCACTAGATATGTTCTATATAATGTCATTTCCAAGTGTTCTGACAAATAATTAGCAAACAGCAAACAGACTGAAGCTTGAACACAATGGCTGCACACAAACCCCTCAATGTTTTCCATTTAGAATTCCGTGCTGAGCAGAGAATGATGATGTGTTAACATAGGATTTAGTGCACATTAACTACATTAATGTAAGCTTACCATTTTAAAGGGTGCAAGATGTGATTCTGGAGTCTCATATCCAGGTCTCTTAATACAAAAGCTTTGTGATTAATGGCTTTGTCCAGACAGTTTCAGCTAAGTTGGTAAAAAAAAAAAGTCAGTAATAATAAAGCAATAAGACAGGGAGGGAGTGATGTTGGACTGTATATCATAAGCTGTTCTGAATATTATTAAATTGGATGTGATATTTGCAGAAGATAATCACAGTTTAGGAGTTGTTTTCGAAATGTTGCGGGCTGAACTGTTTCTTTTTAATTTGTTCTCTGCAGAGCAGCGTCTGACACACCTTTTAACACAAAACTCTTGAAATATATTTTTTAACCTCATCCACAAACCACACAGCACTCACCATCTCCATGGTAACTTTATTGCAGGAGGCCCCTCATGAGCTTTTTGGAAATGTTAGTTTTGCTTTTTTCATTTTAATGATTTTTTTCCTCTCAGAGACAATAATCAGACTGGTGTATGAATGATAAACTATTAACTTCAAAAGGTCACAAGAACATGCGCCTGTATTATACATTTATTTTTGATTAATCTCACTGTTTGATTCAAAGAGTGAACAGAAGTGGAGGTGTTTAAAATAAAACGGCTATCTGTGTTTGACCTTCATGCAGATGGTTTCAATAAAATGTTACATGTCATTTGAAGGCAAAAGCTAAAGGTAATTAATAAATTAATGTTTCAAGTTTTGTATGGAGAGGCAACTGAAATACATATTTGATCATTTACACAGCTCTGTAAATATATAGAATGTAGTTCAGGGGTATGAAACTGATCCATTAAAGGGCCATCTTCTGTAAGAACCATGCAGGGAGGACTCTCACAGACAGGTTCAGGACGTCAGAAAGTATTAGTCAGTTTTGTGGATTTGTGGACAATTAAAAAATAAATAAATAAATAAATAAATATATGTATATTTATATATATAATGATTTTAGCCCATCATTTAATGTATTATGTCACAACACTTTAAAAAAATAAGTATAATAGTGCTAATGCACATATTAACTGTTGCCAAGCAACATATTGTGCTAAAAGTAGGCTAAGAGCAGTGGGAGGACCAGTCAGAAAATCCTTGAAAAGTTATAAAAGTAAGACTGACAGAAGAGGGTTAGCACTTTGAAAGGTGGAGCTGTTTTCAATTTCTACTTCATCAGAGTGACAACATTATTAGGCTATGTGTAAGTGTAAAAGTGTATGTGTACAGTTTAAATCACTGAGACACTTTGCATTTTTGTTGACTGCTTGTACAATAGTCTGTTTCCTACTTATTAAATCACTGACTGGGCTATTTGGGGCCCACCCATGTACTTTTCCATTTTGATGAGGAAACAGTGATTTGTTTTTTCTGTGTAAGCTCCCCGACGCTGGCCCCAGCTCAGCAGGTTCACCTCATTTGAATTTGATAATCGGCTGTTGTTGGACAATAAGGGGTTCAGCACCGTGTGCCTGCATTCAATCAATACCCAGTTAGCTAATCTGCATTTATTTGCAAAAAATCAGGAACATGATCCTCATCCTGGGACACTAACTTTTAATACAAAATCATGGAAGCTAATTAAGGATGTGCCTTTCTGAAAGTATCTAGTTCTTCCTCACCCTTTAAAACATCTAATACGATATAATTCTTCCATCATATGTTTGTCATGGTACAGAAGGGAAAATAGCAAAAATGGTGGTTCCCTGTGTCATGTTGTTTGACTCATTCACCCAACCTCCTCCCAACACGTACTTTATAGCTCTTTATAGTATGCCACCTGGCTTCCTCCTTTAACCAAGCAGCAGATAAATGTATTTCAAGGATATCTGGTTGCTCTATCACTCCATATTTTGTTGGATATCCTTCGAATAGTGCTGCTAAAGTTTTATGAGTTGAATTAAGACCTTCAGGTCATATGGTAAAGATTTTTTTTTATCCTTGTCTGTGGTTGTATCTTTTAAGATGTAAATGGTCCTGCTTTTTCTTTGATTTAGCTGCAAACAAATCCTAATCAAAGGTGTTCAATGTAATGTTTCAAGGTACTGCCAAGAGGCTACATCAGTGTAAACTAAACGCAAACTAAACCTGTTGTTTCTGGTCAATAGCACTAAAATGCATAAACCATATCATTACAAACATGTCAAATGGCCCTTGCTGAGATGATATATGGCAGGATGTTTCTCATCTTTCAGCTGAGACAGGAGCTGTAGTGCAGAGGGACATATGATTGTCGCTTAGGAGAGGAGGAAGATGTGTTGTGAAGGAAACAGAGGGAAGAAGAAGAAATGGGAGGACAGCAGAGGAGATAAGAGGGGATTGAGGAAGAAAATAAAAGAGGACAATGTAAAATGATGGAACAAAGGGAGAAGTTCGAAGCGAGGGAAAAAATAAAGAAAAAGCTGGATGATGGTAGAGAACACAAAGCACAGGAACACCAAACTATCCACAGTGTAATTTTGGTCTTTTTTCAACATTTTGAAATGGTGAGAGATTTGTAGCATGAAAGCTTTGGATGTGTGACCCTGACAATTATACATTGTACCAGTGTAACAATGCACAAAATGTGGGTCCCATCAGCTAGCTTGGCAAGCAGTAGGCTGAAAGTCATGAAGCTCATAGAATCACTAAGTTCTACTAAATCACAACTTCATCACAAAATAACAGCAATACAATGGATTTCCACAGATACTGTTCCAACAAGCATATTTAGTGAATAGATAAAATATGCCTTTAAAAAAAATCAAAAAATAACATTGTATTTATATGTTCATGCTATTCCATGCTTACATCTTTAAAACAAACACATCTCTTTCTAGGAATTTGTCACTTCATGTCTCTAGACTGTGATCGAACACCTGAGGTGATGATCAGTGACATTAATGGGGATTAATGGCATCAACAAGGTACAAGGCTTCATTCTCACTGAAGCTTATTTATTTATAATAAAATACAAACATCCATAGCGGCTCCCTGAGGGAAACTGACTGGTCTGGAAAATGAGGTAAGCTCTGAACAGTACTGGAGCTTTTCACTCTGGCCAACACAGCTAAACAAGGAGGTTTGTATGTAAAACAAGGCACATAAAACTATTATGAAATAATTATTTCAGGATGTATACGGAGCTATTGGTGCACAGATATACTATTGTGTTTGCATGTGCGTGTGTCAAATAATTATGGCTTTGTACGAAATTTTCTCGGATACACTAAGTTAATTTTTGACTGGATGCGCAGTGTCTGTCTTCAGCTCACACACTAAATGACAAAACAATGTAGTGACAGATGAAATGTCCTTAGTAGTAGTGCCTAGATGTCCTTGTCATTTCATTTCTCCTGTTGATGTTTCCTCACACACCTGCCTCTGCTGTCATATTATTTCCACAGCAAAATAAGAACTAGTTCTAGAATGCAAATAATCTGTTGTTGAGATTAGCTTTTGCCTTGAAGGAAGCATTTTCTGACTGTGGAGTATAAACATAAAGCTAATTTGGGCAGTCTGTGGTCTAGAGGTTAGGAATCGGGCTCGAATCCCAGGACTGACAAGTCAAGGGCTGCAGTGCCCTTGAGCAAGGCACCGAACTCCCACACACAGCTCCAAGATCTTAAATCTTAATAGTTGAAAGATTATTCAATTGGTTTTGTACTGTGTGTGTGAGTGTTATTCATATGGCTCCAAGTGACATTGGGTAAGAGGTGGTGTGTGCCGGTCCCAGGACAGATCTTGCGGTGTGATATGGCCAGTCAAAAATAATAATGGTGACTTATTGTTTCCTGTACCTGTAATGAAATATCTCAAGCTACAATCATGTCTCCTGAATTTCCCTTACATTGTGTTCTGATATGCACTGAAACTGAATGCTTCCTAAGTGCAGGAAAGCCAAACGATGCACTTTAAATAATAACTGGATACTGACTGCAGCAACCACTTAATCCTTCTATAAATCCCTAACCCTTCTAAAATACCTTTAACTATATACATAGTTAAAGGTATTTTTTGTAAAAATACAAATAAAATAAAAAATCGATGTCATATAAAACCATTGTATTTTATATGTAGGTCATTCCAATGTACATGAAAACTTTTTATGAAAAAAAATAAGTGAATTATCCTCATTGAGCCATGATCTGTGAGAGGTAAAGAACATCATTGCACTAATTATTGATTGAAATGGTTAGTAAAGGAGTTATCAATGAAATATAAACAATATTTATTGGGATTTTTTGGTTTCTGACACGTTTGGATAATCAAACATGTCCCGGGTCAAACCGACCCACGGACATTATTGCTGTTCCTGAGAAACGAACATAACAGGAGGGTTAAACTCACACACCAAAAAAGCATATGTGCTTTTTTCGCAGAGCTTCACAAGTTTTTTACAGTGGGCCTTGACATTTCATGCATTCTGTTTTTATATATACACATAAAAGGGAGGTGGGGCTAATGGATTTTTGCCCTCACCTCAGCCGCTATTGTTGAAGGATTTTAGTTACATGAAACAGCCTTCTTCATGCTTCACTTGAAGGGATACTTTAATCAGGTGGTTCACTTGAGAAAACCAGGATACAGACCAGAAAAACTTTCCCCAAAGGGGGGGGCAGTGCAGTGCTTGGTCCTGGTGAAGGGGGTTGGCATCGGATGATCTGAGGTGGTGAGTGACGTTGGAGGAGGTCTGAAATGTGTGGGGGGTTAGGTTATTGAGGGCTTTGTAGGTGATGAGCAGGATCTTGAAGTGGATTCAGTGCTGAATTTGGAGTCAGTGATGTGTTCTCTAAAGCAGGAGTGGGTTAGCAACCAGGAAGCTGAGATCTGGACATACCGTATTTCCTCAAATAGTAGCCGGGGTTTGTATTAATGAAAAATCAGTTTGGGACCCGGCTAATAATAGGGGCAGGCTATTATTTGAAGGAGGCTTTTATTAAAAAAAGAAAATCAGAATAGCTCTGACCGGCACTTTTTAGAGTGTTTTACACAGCGCATTGTAGCCAGTTACCCCGATGTCAGCCATATTGGAAGTACTCGGATGTAAACAAACAATGAACAGCACGCTGAATGTTCATTTTAAGCAGGATTGAAAAATGTCTAAACTACTAAAAAGCCCAGAAGTATGTGCGTAAACGGCTCGACTTTACAGAGAATGACTAGGACAGCGGGAGAAACAACCATATTTACCTACAGTACTAACTCGTGTGGCAAAACTTCAAAATACAGGTGTTGTGTCTAAATCTGTTACCCCGTCAAATGATGTTTCCTGGATGGCGTTCTCCGTAGCATCACCTCTGTGGTTGGAGTTAGGATTTAAGTTTAAGGTTAGGCCTTGTAGAGATAACTGTTTGGGGTTAAGGTAAACTTGGGGTCATGTTAACAACTTAAAGGATGACTGGTTGGGTGCAGGTTAAGGTAAGGGATATACATATCGACGGGGGAACAGACTTTGACATAACACCGGTAAGACACCTGGCTTATAAAAGAGGCCGGCTTTTATTTACTAAAAATTGTTTGTACACCAGGGGCCTCATGTATCAAAGAGTGCGTAGCTTTCATACTGAAAGATGGCGTACTCCCAAAACTAGGAAAGTACGTACGCAAACTCACCTCCACATGTATCAAACTGTTCTTACACCAGGTTCAGCGCACCTTTCCTTGATACATCCCAACCTGCGTGGAACTGAGCGCACATGCACGAGCCACCAGCCACGCCCTAGCTCCTCCCGAAAATGAATACGCAAATGACATGCAAATGACTATAAATCGCCGGCATGCCCGCTGATTATCGACAAAACAACAACAAATCAACTTACTGCCACTGCGCGCGAGGTGGACGTGGTGATCTCCGGTGTGGAGGCAGGAAAAATTAGCTTTTTAGTGCCTCAGGTGTGGGATCAGCAACAAGGTGTCACTGTGGCTGTTAATGCAGCCGGATCAGAGAGCTGCACCATGACAGAAGGGTCCCTCCACACACGCTCCTTCTAAACGCCACCGTTATTGAACGAGGCCAACGCCGTTAGAGCTGCCAGTGCGTAATGTGTGCCAATATCATTTTTACGCATCAGTTTATAAGCCACACTTAACTTGTTGTCCCAATTAAACATCACATATGGGATCAAATATGTACCACACCTGACTTATTCTGAAAGGATTTCCCACACACTTTTTTTCTCTGGAGAGAGGGATCTGTGCGTCATGGATCACTGTTCACCTGCAGCGTTAACATCTCCATGTTAAACCAAAGGAGAAACGGTCGGCGATCGGGACTTTGACACAGTAATTAAGGCAGGTTATCTGTGAAAAATGTGTGCGCTCCATAATCAGAATCACAAGACCTTTATTGGATATTCGGTATATATAAAAATAGTGGAAATAGCAGAATATATAGACTTAAGAGAATATACAATCTTAACATCAAAACATATGGACTTCAACATACTTTCATTGCACAAGTAAGCAGCACTACGCAGGTGAAGTCTAAAATATGAAAATAGATGAAAAAAAAAACATCTATACCCTCATATTTAGAACGGGTTATTGACGGTGGAAAACGGCATTTTCCATCCATTTTCCGAGAGCTATGAACTATAAAAATAATGTCAGTTGTGTGCAGTATGAGTTTAGACATGAAAGACGTTTTAAATAGAGCATAAAAGACAGTAGTTTCTGCCAAACAAAAGTTTGCGGTGCCACCGCACATTCTCACATTGTGGCGTGTGCGGAAAAAACAGCGTACGCAATGTTTTTTTGCGTACGCAGCCTTGATACATGAGGCCCCTGGTTACTAAATGAGGCAGGTCATTAATAGGGGCCGGCTTTAAATTGAGGAAATACGGTATTGTAGTTTTTGGAGGCATGCAGAATGCTGATGCAATAGTTCCAGTGCAATGCTGAGGTTTCAGACTGTAGTCGTGTTTCCATCAACAAATTTCTTTATTTGCAAAAGATAAGCTTGTTGGAAACACAAAAAAATGATAAAACTCTCCAAATTGCACATAAGAGTTTTTATGTGTTTTTTTGAAAATAGTTAATAGTTAATGGGAAATGGAAACGCTTTTCCTGATGTAGCGAACATTTAACTCAAATGATTGATCAGCTGTGCCGGACAAGACGAGCTGAAATGAAAGAACAATTAGAAGTTGTCCAGTCTAATATAATTCCTGTAGACTTCTCTCAATTTTATCTTGGGAGTGGCCAAAGTTGTTCCATTAGTACACTCTTTTTTGTTGTTTTTTTCTCTTGAAGATGTATTTTCATTAATAATAATAATAATATATATATAATATAATTTATTTATTAATATTGAATGCAACATTTCAAAATTTCACTTGAAAATCTGTTTCGACTTAATGGAAACGTGACTACTGTTTCCATCAATGCTGAGTGAGGAGTCATGGGGAGAGGAGAGGCAAGATTTGGGGCCAATGATAATGATTTTCTGAGTTAAATGTAGCATTCATAAACATTAAGAAATTACAAACACGTTAGTGAATTGAAACATACTGAGTATATATAGAGGAAGAGGTCCATGCTTTGTGAAGTTCCTCTGGGTGTTTTGACATGTTTTTCCCTTCGAGTGACAACTTGTCAACAATGTGAATCTAAGCTGTACACCGCCTCCATTCTCTATTAAGGACAAAACTACAAAACTCCACAGCCACTTCTAAAGCCTACAGGGGATGTGTGTTCGTACTGCAAAGACTGCAAAGATTTTTGGGACAAAACTGTGTCACACCTCACATATAAAACATGAAACGTGCAAGAAGAGACCAACACTGCCAGCTCACTGTCTCCCTGAGCGGGGATTAGACAGCTGTAGCTGCGGGTGAAACAACAACAAAGGCAGAATCTTGTTAGCTTATCTACTGTGGTGTGAAATTTGTCTTTGAGAACATCAGAAGATACGATGTACAACAGATAACAGCCAGAGCATATCAGCACATTAACTCTGTAAATTAGCCTTTGATGGATTTTACACAGTTAAAAAAGAACCACAAGGCATACAACTTCCTGAGAAGCTGGAGAACCACTTGTGAGTTTTAAAAAATATATTTTTTGTATAAAATAATAATTAAAGTTTGTAATAGTTGGAAGATGTTGTGCAAGGTATTAAATGAAGCATGGTTGAGATTCAGGACATTAGAAACAATGTTCTCAGTGCCCTTGACATGACATATTGTACATCTAAATGATATGCAGGAATAGAGCCCATTTCTTCAGCCATTGACTTGATTTCAAAGTCATTACATTAAAAAGTCAATAGACTGTGGACTGTATACACAATGTGGCTACATGGTGACACAATTTTTCTTTCTATTACAAAGCAGTTCAACTTTTCTAAGCTATACCTCTTCTTTGACAAGTTGTGCAACTAAAGGTTAAATATCTGACAGTCTCTAGAGTTGGAGGTGGTCAAACCAGTCTCTCAAACAATGCTGTCATCAATGTGCTCTTCCCAAGTGTCACTCTACTGGTCCTGTTGATCTCAACCTGACTTGACGTGACAGCTGCTGATACCAGAAACACTCACTCACTCACTCACTCACTCACTGCTGTCAAAAGTTTCTGGACATACTGAATTAATGACCAGGCCCCAAAGACAACAAGATGTCCAGCCTAAATGACAGAATAGGTCAGTTGTCAATACCACCCATTACAACCTATATGATTGTTTTGCGGTTATCACACACGTCATTCTACATATACATATGACTCGTGGTTATAAAAAAAAAAAAAGGTGCAGTTTCATTGAATTAAGGCTACAATACCACTGATCTAGGTTGAGGGCAAAACCCTTTCTGTCAAGGTAGTATAAAAGACAATTTAAAAAGTAAATAAATGTATGTTAATGCTGGAAGTGAAGTAGTTTTTTAGGGTGAAGTGACTACCGAGGTCAAGGTGACATAGTTACGTAAAAACGTGATTCACAAAACCTGAGGAACCGTTATGTTTAAATCCCATCGTTTACTTTTGTTTTCTCATGGGACACAAACCCCTTTCTGCTGGGCGAAAATCCCACTTTTGTTCGATCAATCAAACACCCCTCCAACTCTCCCTTAAGAGTGAATTCCATCATTTATACTCCGCATCGCCCAAATGAATTATTAATATGGCTGCTAGAGGGCGGCGGAGGTCTAAAACGTTTGGGTCGTAACTTGCTGCCTGTACAAACAGCCTATGAGGTCGTTTTTGAGGTGAAACCAGTTTGCTTAAGAATACCATTAGTATTGCTTATAGGTGCCAGGATTCACCAGATTTGCTCATGTATAGGAGTCCGACAGTAAAGTCAGTGCCGGTTAGCCTGTGGACATTATGCTTTCTGCCTGTAGACTTTTAAAAGAGTGGACTGAGTCTGAGTTGCAGAGGGTTGGGGCAGCAATGGCAAAGGCTCTAATCTGAGGTGGCGAGTGGGTGAGTGACGTTGGAAAGGTATGATGTGATGAGCAGGATCTTGCTCATGTGTTCTATTAAACAGGAGTTGGTGAGCAACCAGGCAGCTGAGTTCTGGACATATTGTAGTTTGTGGAGGCTGGTAGAGGCCATGCAGAAAGCTGATGCAATACAGTCTGGAGGTTATGAAGACATGAATAAGTGTTTCTGCAGCAGAGGAGAGGGTAGGATGAAGACGTGCAATGTTACAGAGGTGGAAGAAGGACGTTTTGGTGATGTTCTCAATGTGTGATTTGAAGAGAGAGTGGGATCCAGTGTTATGCTGAGGTTTCAGACTGTAGCCATGTTTCCATCAACAATGAAAATTTATATGAGAAAAGCTTGATGGAAACACAAAAATGTGATAAAACTTTCTGCCTGTAGACTTTATCAGCCAAACTGCAGCAACAAATTTGGCCATTCAGACCACTTGTGGTCTTGTGTGCCTGCGAATCACTGAAATTGTTTTGTGCAATGATTTCAAAGGTCCAAAGTGAAACAATTTTTTTTCATATTGCTTACAGAGTGACATTGCTGACTGATAAACAGACATTCCAAGAACAACATGATCCATCCCATCCTGTTTGCATTTGAGGTTTGTTATTCAAAGGCCTCAGTCTTTTTCTCCAGACGGTAACTGACTGGAACACATCCACCCATGTCCCCAAAGACTCATGCCTGCCACTGCGACACTGCCATGGATGTCATTTTCCATTAGTGTGAGACAGCTTGGCCGTTTATAGCAGCAGGGCAGCAATAATTTTTCAGCTGATAAGTTATGAACAGAGCAGGCCTGTCACACCTCTCTTGACTCCCTAGACTGAGAGAATCACAATCCAAGAGGAGCATTTGCCATCAGTCACACGGGCAGCAAGTATTTCACTAAAGATACATTGGATTACTCAAGACATTATTTAAAGGTACAATTAAGACCTACACAAACTGAGATTGGAGAGATGCCCACTTGAGTCAAACCTTCTCAGAGAAGAGCTGTGAAAGAGATCCTGACTGTGGTTAGATATTGAAAAACAAGTTCCAGAGATCCAGAGAATAACTGTATGGACTGTGACGGTGTTGTTCCACAGTTTACAGTAAGGCAGGGATCAGTCGTTGAAGCAACAAGTTCTCCAACATAAATGGCAGAAAAGGTTGTGTGTCAGTACCAAAAATTACGGCATGCAGGAATGTATCTCGGCTTGTGTTTCACAGCACATATGTACTTATCGCAGCTCGCGGTACAATGACGCGTTCTAAAAATCGCACAGTGTACGGTCCATGATTGTAAAACCACTGACGTTAGGTAAACAGTAAATACATGTATGTAAATGCTGGAAGTGGAGTAGTTACAAGGATCACATGACTGCTGCAAGTTACGTAAAAAAACATAAGTTATGCTCAAAAGCATGATTCACGTAACTTAAGTTAAAAATGGTTTACTTTTGTTTTCACACAGGACATGAACCCCTGCCTCCTACTTATTGTGGAAATCCGCCCTCTTAAACTTCGCTTGGCTCTCAGTCACTGCTATGTCAGCAAGATGGCAGCAGACGCATTACAGCTGACGGTGAAATACGGACACATGTCTCGTTTTCGCTGCCTGTACACGTGACCTTTATCGACTTTTTTGACAGGAGAACAGGCTGCAAAGAAGCCAGTGTTTGAGACTGTTTTTGTCTTCTTGTACTGTCACAGTAACTTAATGTTCTGGATTAATGGCCAACAGCTTTTTGTGTCCTACTGAACCACAGTGCTTTGAACTTCCATTAAGACTTTTTAAAAAGACACAACGCAACAGCCACTTCAGAGAACATAACACAATGACATTTAGCAACTGCCTATCAACAAGGATGCATGTATCCATTAACCGGCTTGTCACATACTTTCACTGTGGTGAAAAATATTTGAGCCAGAATAAAGCAAATACATTTCATAATTACCATGTGATGAGTATCACAAGTGGACAAATAAGAAAATTAGTATTTGCTCAACCCAAACATTAACCTTTACTTTAGAGATATAAAAACAAGATATTCTGTGGATAAGGGATGGTTAGAGAAGGGAAAAAATAATTTTAAAATGATCACTTGTATGTCCAAGGACAAAACAATCTTTTTTGGAGTGGATCTTTTCTGAGCAGTGGTCTTTTGTTATTTGCACCGTTAGATGTGAGCCATGAGATGACACAGTACTCTGAACTGTTTCTGCCCTTTCTTCAGCTACCTCTTGATTTACTCGCAGAACTTTTTTGTCTTAAGCGTTCATAGCAACCCTACAGCACGCTCCATATATGCACCTCAATCAACACTTTTACACTGACTTTCACTCTCACTTGCTGTTGTTTGTTGGTATATTTCAGACCAATTTTATATCAAATTAAATGAATGTTGCTTGCCTTAAAATATGCATGTTCTCATATTTGTTTTTGCCCACAAGCGTTTACTGCAAAGCATCAAACAGAAAAAGAAAACGTATCATGACTTTTTTCCACAATAGACACATTCACTCCCTGACAGCTACATCTGTCAGGGAATGAATGGAAGTGTGCTGGTATATAAACTACAGGGTTGACAAGGAATGTGGAACAGGTGCAGGTAGGCGGGAAAGGTCAGGTGAGGTGATGGGGAATGACAGGGATGGGGGTTATTGCAGGGCAGGTAAACAAAGCAGACAAGACAAGCTTTTGTTTAGTAGCAGCATGAAAATGAAAAAAAAAAGAAAAACAACTGCCACTTTGGGAAAATTGCTATCAAAATGTATTTTATGCTGATTTTCTTCCCATTATAATTGTGACCGTTATATTTGTGGGAATTTAGTCACTGTTGGTGTTTTACCTGCGTCTGTATTGACCTCAGAAAATATGACTAAATGGACATTTCCTCACAAACCTGAATCGTTACCAAAAGGTTAATGTGACAAATGAGTCAGGCCAGCAGGAGAGGGATGGACTTTTTTCTGTACTTTACCACTGCTGCTCATGTCTTCCTGTTTGATGCAATCCTCCTAATGATGTGCTTGTATGTATGCATGAACAACTACAAGCAAACTGGTTCACACTGAAAATGACAAGTAGTTTCTTGTAAATAATGTGCTCTGTATCTGTTTACATGTGTAATCAAAAAGAATAAAAACAAGCTCAAAAGTTTGGATCAATGCGCAGTTTGGTGACAACCAATGTCATAGAGATTGAGCACATATTGTTGAGTGGAACGAATTCCTCGTAAAAAAAAGTGTGGCAGGGCATTGACTTCACCATTACCTGTCAAAACAAAAAGAATAGGAGTAAAAACAAGAAAAAACAGGTCTATACTGTCTCTTTTAGTTGTTAAGTATCAGGGGTGGAAAAATAGCTTTGTACAACTTCAACATTTCATGATTTTGAAATCCTTCTTTACAGAAAAAGACAAAAAGAAATAGTTAACAGTAGCTACCTTGCTAGAAAACAGAAATAACTATCAATTCTTTGACTTTAGGTAGATAATATCTTATTTCCTGTCCCTCATCCATAAACTTATGGTGGTCATTTGGGGGCTTGTTGGAGAGATTTGCTCTTCTAAATGGCAGTAATCTCTTTCCCATAGTCAATAGTGTAAATTCTGCTCTCTGTTGCATCTAATGGGATATTAATTTGTTGTAGAAACTGTCAATTAATGTCATTTAGAGATTTTGGTCTCTACAAGTTTTCGTGGAAAAATCACGATTGGTAAAATCACTCCAGCCCAGTATTTCTTGCAGGGCTTTGCTATCATCCTTTGCTATTTTCACATGGGACACGAACCCTGTTCTGCTTTGTTCGATCCATCCAACAACCATCCCACACTCCCTGAGCGTGAATTCCACCATTTATGCTTAGCATCGCCATAATTAATTATTAATATGGCTGCTAGCCTGTAAAGGAACCTCTCCATCCTTTTCTTCTTAGTGGCTTCATGCACCATATAGATACAGTCTGTAACATTACTTTGCCGTAGGCAATAGCTGAGGCGAGGCAGATTAAAAATTATCCATATTCAAAGTACTTGAGGAGAGAAAATTTTTGTCAAAATACATGGAAGTTGCATCAGAAACAGGAGATGTGCCCAGTGGATCTGGATTTTGTCTTTTTCTAATTGCACCTTGTAAATGAAAAAGAAACAAACACAGGAAAAAGGTGGGTGATCTAGACAAACCAAAAAAACATTGTTTATCAAGGAAATGTATTTATTTTTTTTCATCTGGTCTTTACCAGACTTTACCAGGATAAACTTGGAAGCCTAACAGTGGGTTAAGTTTTGGTTTTAAAATATGGGTGTGCCTGACTCAGGTTTGACTTTCAGTGGACAGGTGAAAACTTTCTCAAGGTGACCGAACAAAAATAAAAAGTTCTCTAGTTTTGAATTTTTTCAATGCATACACTCACCAGCCACTACAGTAGGGGCTGCTGTACAGCTACTCATTAATGCAAACATTTAATCAGCCAATCACATGGCACCAACTCCATGCATTTAAGCATGTAGATATGGTGAAGTCGACCTGCTGAAGTTCAAAACGAGCATCAGAATGGGGAGGAAAGGTGATTTAAGTGACATTGAATACATGGTTGTTGGTGCCAGACGGGGCTGGTTTGAGTATTTCAGAAACTGCTGATCTACTGGGATTTTGACCAAATCTCTGAGTGTTCGCAGCACCTTGTTGAATCTATGCCATCAAGAATTAAGGCAGTTCTGAAGGCAAAGGGGGTCCAACCTGGCACTATGAAGTGTACCTAATGTAGTGGCAGGTGAGTGTAGACAACATTTACAGCTAAAATGTTCTTTGACAATGGTATAAGCCTGTATAAATAGACATCTAGAAAAATAATGGTGCAGCTGCAGCAGCCACATTTTGTAGAACATTCAGTTCACTTTTAAATTCTAGGTCAATGTTTGAAGAATTCAGTAGCTATGGCACAGTGTGTTTGCAGTTGGGATGACAAAGCTTTATGAATCTGCTACAGCTATAATTCCTGCTCACAGCAATGGTGGATGAGGTTTTGTAGTATTTACAGCCGTTCCACACATCTACCTGACAAAAAGCATGGTCTCCCAAAAAAACTGTTTAAATTATTATACCGAGGTGCATGGTGTATACTATAGCTACAGTATTGTTAAATTATGCATATTTTATATTGAGGAACATTGCAAGAGAAATGTTCTAATGAGAATTCACAGTTGAAAAAAAGTAGAAAGGTACAAATCAGGGTCGGACCATTGCACATCTCTACTGTTTAGTGCTGAATTCATTATTTTGTCTCCCAGGACACTTCAGGTTATTTAATATTCCAGGTCCCAGCTTCATAAAAGAAGTGAGAAAATCAGAGCGCTACAGATCAGTTAACACCAGAGCCCTTCAAGAGCTTCTCATTTAGCTCTCGGAAGCAAAGGAGTTGTTGAAATCTTCTCTGCTATTAAATCAAAAGCTCTTTGACGTCGACAACCACCAGAGAGCTGTATCTGGAGTGAAGTAGTTTTCCCAGCTGCGAATGCAAATTTCAACCATGAGATTAAGCTATGGGACTTCTCTAAATTACAGCCGTTGGAGTGTCAGTACCCAGACCTGCAGTATTTCATTTGTCAAATCTGTGATAGCTCCGTCATGTGAGCTTTAGTAGAGCAACAAATCATTAAAGGGTGTAGTGTGTGACATAAACAGTGATGGAACATGGGAATGTAAGTGTACAAGCTTTAAATCAGATCTCATTTTTCAATACATAAAGAGAAATGTAAGGGAAAGAACATTTCGGAAGAGACAAAAGTTGCCAGTATTAAATGTGTTTTTGTGCAACATAGAAAGTCACAGCACTGAAAGAACACCCACCTGAGGGGCAAGATGCAGATCTAAAGGGAAACATATGGAGACAAAAGGCCAGAATGTGGATTTCAGTGATGTGTGCTATTTCAGCACAATGGACAGTAACAGGGATTTGTCGTTAAACAGTGACCTGCTGATATTTCTGCAGACAGGCTGTTCAGGACCATGGTCAGCGCCATTGATTTGACCAATAAACGACTCAAACAAATAGCATTGTAAAGCATAATAAAAGTTTGGCAGACTAAACTAGCATGGCAGGCAACAAAGGATAGAAGGCAAATTAATTCACAATTTGACATTCAGCCACACAGCCACATAGCCTACAAGCCAGGCATAATCAGCCCACACAGAAAACAAGCTACAAGTGTGCAAGCAATGTGTGGCCTACCATTAATACAATAACAGAGCAGACACAGCAGTCTGCAACACAAGCGGCAACACACAGTGCTATTTTTGAAAAAGGCAAGATATGACATAGCCATATGACAAATGTACAGTATTTCATAACAAATGATTGTGATGATTATGAAACAACTTTCCAATTATGTCCTCATCCAGTGGCTGTTAGTTTGAATCAAATCCAGCCGTAGCCAATGGAATGTCAAATGTCTACTATCCAAAAAATGTAAGGACAGCAGCAGGACACTTGTCAGATCTAAAGGTGTGAATTGAGAATGAGGAGTTTGTGATTGGAACATATGAGACCACAAGATTGTTGTCTTCCACCTTTGCTCCTTACACTTTTGTGTGCCTGACTTACACACTACAAATAAAAAAAAATAACATACATGCACCTGCAATCCGAAATCACAGGTCAACTAAGGTAACATCTTATCATCTGGTCTTTTTTATTTTGTTTTACTTTTTCAGTAGACAGGCTGCTAGCTTTTAAAACTACTGGGCCAGACTAAGGGGGGACTATAAGGGATGAAATTGAAAACAATACGGGCTACATTGCTCCTGCTGGTGTTATTTGCTACTGATGAGCTCTCTCCCTCCCCTCTTTTCTGAGAATGTTTGCTGGACTGTTGTCAAAATTGTGCCCAGGTCACAAACTTTGTCATTCATTCATTATCCTTAACAGCTTATTTGCACTCAGGTCACGGGGACAGACAATCACGCTCTCATTCACACCTACGGGCAATTTAGAGTCACTAATTAAATCTAAGTGCATGTTTTTGGACTGTGGGAGGGAGCCAGAGTACCCAGAGAGAACCCACGCTGACACGGGGAGAACATGCAAACTCCACATAGAAGAGGAGTCAAACCTGCGACCCTCTTGCTGTGAGGTAAGAGTGCTAACCACTTCACCACCATGTAGCTCCCAAACTATGTCATTTTACAGCTAAACAATATTATGCTTAAATATGTTTAATTTGATGCAATGCTATGCAGCTAAATGAACCCTGATTCATATTCAATCAACACTGCCTTGTTTGCCAGTTTGACTGCAGTTCATGAGCAGTAATTGGCATGATTGACAGCTGTGTTCAATACTACTTGGCTCTGAATGGTTGTTTTCATTCAGGCTTAGTGTATTCTTATAAATGCAATTAGAAGCACTAGGAAAAGGCAGAGGAAGATGATTTTTTCCCCTCACAAATTAACCATCTCATGTATTACTGTCAGGATATAGTTTCAACAAATATGACTAACAGTCAGCAACGTTGTGTTACAATTAAAACATTAGATGGATTTCAACCATTGACAATTCCAGGGTATAAAAGAACATGGGCTTGTGATTTATGTGTGCTTGAGGTTAAAAGCTGGGACTTTTTCATTCCTCCTTTAGCAATGGAAGACACACACTCAGCATTCACTTCAAATCCTCCTCAGTGAGCCCACAGAGGGGCACGTATTGATTCTGACACACAAACACACATGCACACTTAAGTGTTGGTAGGAGGGATTAGTCGGAGGGAGAGAGAAAGGCAGACGCGCTGAAAAGCTAAAGAGCAGCCAGAGAATTGAGCAGAGAGAAGACAGGTTTGGAAGAGGTTTTCTGTGACAGACACTTGAGGGAATAACCCATCTGCTAAATATTTCACAAGCTCAAGTCACCTCAACTTTATTTAAAGAAACTTTTCAGCGTAGTTTATGGCCAACTTTGTTGTGTATTGTGAGGACTCCATGTTGATGTATAAAAAATAAAAATTGTAATAAAAAAAAATTCTCTAAAGGTTTTGTTTTTTGGTTAAACAAGGAAATAAATACCCTCAATAATTAGTCATTTTCAGTTTTTATTAACCAAACTCAGATTTTAGCTTTGTTACAATTGTATAAAAATACATCAGTGTGCACCGTTTCTGTTCATAAAAAGCTATTTGGATGACAGATTCTTGACTTTTTTTTCTTGTGTATACCTTTATTCTATTCTATATAAATGTAGTGCCTTTTTTTTATTCTTCCTTTCAGGCCCAGTTCTTACTACCCCACATGCAGTTTCTGGACAGCAGCACTGAATATTCCATTTTCACCTCTATTTTACCTTGACAAGCACAGAATGAGACCCTGCAGCTCAACACAGCTGAGTCTGTGCCCCTGAAGTACAGAAAATGTCACCCTCCCTGCTGGTCACTCAGCTCGCTGCTGTTTGTCAAGCCCTCCGTGTTCACTTAACACTAGCTTGCTACACTTGTTTGCAGCTTGTTGGCCAGTGGCATGTCTGCTGCAATCTGAATGTTGTGCTCCAGATGTCGGTGGCTTTGAACACATATATTTACTCACTATAGGTGGGCCAGGGACACACAAAGTAAAAATGTCATGGTTGATGTTGTGCCTTCTACATCTGATTTTCTACAGTCTGTCATGCATTTGTGGTTGTTTGAATCCATGGTTTGAAGGAATTAGAATGGATAAGTGTCAGACTGGTCTCCCCTCAAAAACACCCCCATAGGCAATCGGCCTATAATTAATATATTGACTTATCGTTGGATAAACAAAAATGGACACGATCATTTTCCGATAAATTGTCTTTTACATGCGTGTTTGTTTACATAAGGCATCAATGAGCTGGTATGTCAAATTTGTATGAAGATAGTCGCAATAAAAAGTGGCAACAAAAAGTGGCGACAAAACAACCCTCAAAGTCCATTTAAAACACAACCATCTCATCCAATGTCTTCAGCTGGAAACATAAAAACATGGCAGGAGCCGCAGGACATGGAGGGCCCTCCACTTCCCCACAACTTGCAATTAAGGATATCTTTCCCAAAAAATGCAAATATAAACGTAACAGCACAAAATGGTACATGCTGACAGATAGCGTTACTCGCTTTATAGCGTTTAGAGATGCTGCCAATCAACACTGTTGAGAAACCAGTGTTTATTGAAACATTTCGTATGTGGCTTGCACATGGCACGTGTGTGTTTACGTTGGACGTGTTGCGGTGTTGCACTGTTTCTGATCGGACGCCTTTTAGGGGAGCTCCGCACCCATTGTGTGATAGGCCTACATCTGGTCAGTAACCCAATTCACTCTGGATTTCCACGTCTGACTCATCTCATCTGTAAGTCTATTTAGCCTACCTGTCTTTTGGAGTTTTAAAGTGCGCTACAAGGTTCAATTTTCCAATAATATTCTAATAGTTTCCAGCGAATATCAATGTTCAATGTGTATGTGCTGGATGGTGTGCGTACCTTATGAAAAGAAAGTGTTCAAAATAAATAAATAAATTCAACAAAACTGCAGCCTATTTTTTATAACCACGTTTGCTATTTTTAGAATGCTCTGCCCTGTACCGCAAATTTGTTGTCATTTTGTAGGTTGGAGATCTTGTTGTAAGTTTTTGTGTATCATAAAATGTATATCGTTGTCCAGAAAGAAAACACTTCAATGTTAATGAATGTGAAAGATATCAGCTGTCAGAAATGAACTGCAGTGCTGTTTTTATTGCTACATGGTAAACAAGGTTGGGGCTCGTCTCACAAACTGTCTGTGGCCCTTGGACCCAAAAAGAACAATTTTACTCTCATCAGTCCTCAAAATGTTCCTCCATTTCTCTTTAGGCCAGTTGATGTGTTCTTTGGCAAATTGTAACCTCTTCTGCACATGCCTTTTTTTAACAGAGGGACTTTGCGGGGGATTCTTGTAAATAGATTAGCTTCACACAGACGTCTTCCAACTGTCACAGCACTTACAGGTAACTGTCTTTGATCATCCTGGAGCTGATCATTGGCTGAGCCTTTACCATTCTGCTTATTCTTCCATCCATTTTGATGGTTGTCTTCCGTTTTCTGCCACGTGTCTCTGGTTTTGATCTCCATTTTAAAGCATTGGAGATCATTTTAGCTGAACAGCCTATAATTTTTTGCAACTCTTTATTAAAGTTTTAAAGCTTCTTAATCAAGTACGCTGTTCTTCTGAACAATGTCTTGAACGACCCATTTTCCTCAGGCTTTCAAAGAGAAATGCATGTTCAACAAGTGCTGGCTTCATCCTTAAATAGGGGCCACCTGATTCACACCTGTTTTTTCACAAAATTGATGACCTCACTGATTGAATGCCATACTGCTATATTTTTGAACACACCCCTTTCAACTAATTGCCCAATTGCACAGCCTGAAGAGCGTGCATATCATGAATGCTGGGTCTTGTTAGTTTTCTGAGAATCTACTGCACCTACTGGTACCTTGTTTGCAATGTAGCAATAAAAAATATACTAAAAACTTGGATTAACCTGGTTAGTCACATTGGACTGCTATTATATTGAACACTACTGTAACATGACAGTTCACAGGGACTTGTCATGAATTTCCCTGATGGTAAAAATGAATAAATAACATGATTAAATGGATCAAATACTGTGAAGAAAGTGCAATAGGTATTTCTGAACATAACCCTTTACACCTACATGCTAATGTGTGTATTATGTCAAAGGTCATGCTGTGAGGAACCAGTGACATCCTTTCAGAAGAAGCTGCAGTAAAGCTGGATGTGCAGACAGCTCTCCTTGGCTGGAGATTTAATGTGAGAGAAGCAAGCCCTCTATACTGTGGAAATGGGGAAGAAATTCTTAAAAAGAACCTCTGCAACACCTTCCACTTGGATGGCCAGTGCACCTCCACCTCTCTATAACCTTAGGAAGATTTGCCTCACTACACTAGGGAACAGCCAAGATACTCATCCAGGTGTTTTTCATCACCTTTCTGGACTATTGCAAGTCACTGCTTGTCGGAGCCCTCCACTCCATTTCTCGACACATTGCCCTGGCTCCCTGTTGTGGTTTGCATCCAGTTCAAAACTCCAGTGCTAGTCTACAGGGCACTGCTCCTTTCTTCCTTTAAATCATGGTCAAACCCCTGCACTCTAGTGGACCCATTGCACTCCTCCTTTTCTGGACAATTACCCTGGTGTTTCTTTTCAAGGAAGGCTCCTGGTGGAATAATCTTCAGGACAGCAAAGTCACAGCTTAAAAGCACAACTGTTAGTGCACCTCCACTTTGTACAAGTTCTTGCTCGTGTTTAATTTCTTGTACCAAACAGTTCAAGTTGAACATACTTCTTGTAAATTGCTCTGGACAAAAATATTTTCCAAATAAATGTAATGTTGTTCCATTATGATAAACATTTTTTCCAAGGATTAAATATAATATGTATGGACATATGTTTAACCTTCTGCAGATGGGTTTTTTTTTACACTTTTCTTTTTTCTTTACCTTTTTTATCATTTCCTTTTATTTTGAAAGATAATTAGTATTGGATTAGCTGGTGACAGAAGCACTGGTACAGAAGCCATACCAGATAAAAATGCATCATTAGCTCATGCTATTGAAATGTAATTATGCAAATCAATGAAGGTACATTTTATTGTATATTTTTGAATTTTACATTATGCAAAAACTAAGTGCTTCATAGAAAGATAAGATTAATTCAGTGTTACCTGACATGCTGAGTGGCTGGTATTGTACGGAGAGTGGGTATTTCACAGTGGAGTGTATTGAGACTCACTTTACACAGTCTGATGTCACCGGGAAGCTTGTCGACAACACACTTCCCGTCCTGGTGTCCTACCCTGCAGCAGCTGATGTCCTCCATGCATGCAACGAGACAAGACATACACACCTGCAGAGAGAGAGAAAGAGATGTACTGTAACATGGACAGATGTGCTAAGGACGCTGTATCATTCAGGTGTTGGTGCCTGCAGTTTGAACGAACAAGCTGCTGACAAGGTGTAAAAGAAGGGAAAACCTGAAAATAACGGGACACAGACAGAGAGCGAAAGTATGAGATCTGAGATGGAATAGTGAGAAAGTGGGATGACAGGCAGAGGAGGAGTGGAAGATGCAACCAATATGGAAGCAGGGCCAATGGAAAAAGGAGACACAGGCAGAGGAGTCTTGGGAAAGCGGAAGTGTATCAGATAAAGAGTGGTTTAGAATAGAGTGGAGGAGATAGATTTAAAATGTGGAGAAAAAAAAGGATGACAGAGAGAAGTGCAGCTGCAGTGAGGAGCTGGGAGTGAAAGCAGCCGTAGAATGTCTGCTGTAATACTATAGGGGGGGAACTGAGCTCTGCAATATGCAAAACACATACTCCAACAGTTCTGCTGTGACTGAGGTAAACCTCAACATACTCAGTGTGTGGGAGTTTAAATCGTGTCACCTGTTCCAGATGACTTCTTAAATCTGATGCCTAGAGAAAAATCTTGAACAGTTATCCCTGTGTATATAGGCTGCGATCAGGCACAGCAATGCATGTAGGTGACCTCTGTTTGTGTTTTTATGAATGTACGTACGATGTAAGGAAATGGACGAGAAGTGAAGAAAAAAAAGCCTTTGCAGGCTGCAGCAAAACTACAACACAAGCCTGTGTAAACAAACTGTATTGATTAAAATAGAAGTGGATATGGTTCGGCAGATGTACGTGAGATGTTTTACTAAAAAACATTTCTCTTTTGCAGAAAAACCTTTAGCCTACTACTACTCTACTGAACCTAACCTTTCCCTCTTTTAAGTGTAAAAAATCACTCTGGTTCATAGATTGGAGGCCCAAGAGCAAACACACACTGGAGATAAAGTAAGGTCTCAATACCGGCCTTTATTTTTGCTCACAGGTAAAATTATGCAGATCTGGTCTCAGAATAACATCATTCTCACAGGAATTCAGTTAGAGTGAGCCATGAACACTATAAAAGTTTACATTTTAGCCAGTTATTAATAAATACAGCTGTTCACCATGTTTATTCTACACAATGTGTGAGAGTGTGTGTGTTGTCCTCACAGGCGTCTAGCTAAGAGTTACCAAGTCTAAACATGACAGCTGAAAACCCAAACTGCCCTCGAAAATCTATAAGAAAAAAATTACAAAATCACCAGCAAAGTGGAAAGTCACATTTACTCTACACAGCACATATAACACAAGTTTCTTTCTTGCTGTGTGTTGTGTAGGGACCAGACTCACACAAACACAACACAAAAGGAGGCTGTTTCACAGAAGATATCAACAGAGCTGTTTTAAATTCAAATGGGCTGATGCTTTAATTTGTGTTGTGCAATGTGTCGGTTTCAGTTGTAAATACTTGCACCCCCTAATCAGTGTGATGCAGCTACACCAGGTAATCCCCTGCTCATCTGCACAGGACCAGTGGGCCTGTTGGACAAAAAAATACAAAGCTAGTGGTGTTATGAAAGTGTAATACCTAACTAAGATTAGCTTTCCAATGTGGGATACAGGGACTTTAAAGCCTGGTATGAAACCTCGATCCTGATGCATGTTTAAGTCTTCTACAGTCCACGTGACAGGTTTTTTGTTTTTTTTTTACATTTTGAGGACATTTTAGTGACTGCTCCTTCCACATGCTCAACCAGGAACCCACAAGTTACCCATTATTATTCATTTTCACGATCTTGTGATGGACTAACTGATGACAATGAAAAAAAGCCAAATGCTATAAAAGCCACTAAAATGCATCACTTCTGGTGGTTAAAAAGTGTGAAGAACTACTCCAAGAATCTTTTTCGGGGACTTGTTCTTTTCTGCTTTTACATGTAACCGATTATTAAGCAGATTGAGCAGTAAGGGTCTGCCTAGCCACAACCACAGACGACCATGTGTGCAGTTTTTTGCTTTGCCTCCTCCCAGTGTTACAGCAATCAGAGAAGGAATGAATAATGAACACAAAAGGAAAGACAAAGAGGCTTTTAACAAAAGAGGATTAGAACAAAATGGTGGGTGTGGAGGGGGGGTGGGCAGGGCAGAGAGCTGAAAAGCCAGACTAAGACATGAAACATACGGGGAGAGTGATAACGGAATGGAGAGGGAGAGGTACTCGCTCCAACTAGATTTGGCTGAGCGGGGTCCCTTGATATGTAAATGTGCTACTGCAGTATGAATGTTTGATGGCTGCTGAGGCTCGACGTGCAGCGAGGGCCAACAAAGCATGAAATATACATTACAACTTTAGGCATTGTGCTGGTAAAGAAAGGTGTGAGGCACACACACTTTGATACACTCTGTCAGTCACACAGTTAATAAAGGACAACAGTTCAGCGTGGTGTGCTTATTTACATTTACATTCAGATTTCTTGGAGAGAGAGACAGAGAGAGAGAGAGAGAGAATGTCTATAGAATGTCACACTGACTTGCTGACAGAGTAAAGTGTTTGTATGTGTTGCAGAGTGATATTAGGGTGTTGGTTTGTTTGTTATTTAAGATCCAGTCTGTGTGTCAAAGGCATGGATAAAAGTTGAAAACCACTTAGACATGTCAGTCGACACGATGATTTTGAATGCAGATTTTGTTTTCCTGGATTCCCCAACTACAACCATTTGTCATGTTTTTTAGATGTTTTTTTCTTTGGAGTAGATTTTTTCGGCTGCTTTTACAACCCAAGTCAGTTTGGTTTAGAGTGAAATTGATACTTTTGGTTTGTTCTGTATTAAGTCTGATTTGCTTTCCCGGTGCATACATTTAGGCAGACAAAACAAAAATTTGTGGAGGGGCATGTATGAAAGCAAAGGACTGGAAATATACTTGCAGTATTATTTCTTATTTAGTGGAAAGTTGGCGATCGAAAATGTAAACACGGAAATAAACAAAGCAACATGGAGCCAAACGCACCCCGGGTACCTTTGATTATACCGACCGTAATCCTGCTCTGGTGTTTCTACCAAACAAATTTTGAGAGAAATGCTTAGAACAAGCGCCTGTTGAGGCTCCGGGTCATCAAGCATGTGTTGATCCATTATTTCCACAGACGCGAACTGTGATAGACACCTGTATAATCCGAGAAGGTGAGCCTTGATGCATTTTTACCATAATCTGTTTTCTGCCACAAAGGTATAAATTACGTTATTTTGAGCAATAGTTTGACAATCCTGCAATGAGGAAATTTACTTTAGCTTAGTGGTAGTCTCACAATGTGATTAGGAGCCACAATCCTCTATGTTTTGGTTCACTTCCTGTAATTGTTGGATTGGTTGGATTACGTTCACAGTGCAATCGAACTGCACTAGGGTGCATTTGGAAACGGACCGAAACCTCACTCGCAAGTGGTCTTGCACCATTTTTTTTGGTGCGCACCAGAGTATGATTGAAGCTTTCACCAACAACCAAATGATCCGTAATAAGGATTTAATCGCACCAGAGTTCCATTGAAACAGACTAAACTTTGGTTGTGAAAGCGCCCTTAGAGAAACCTTGCTACAGGTACATCCACTTTCACAACACACATTGGCAGTCCAAATCAGTTCAATACACCTGTGGCCCTTGAGCTATATGCATGTGACTTCATTAAGTAATACAACTCTGAGCCTTAAACCTTTAAAGATAAGAAAGGAGGGGTGCATGCCAGGCACAAAGCAATGGTTTTGCAGGATTCTCATTTTCAAACATGGAGATACATTTTCTGAATTAGGTGCCTTATGCTTATACTGTACATACATTTAGGTTTTAAGAGTCATACATAGTTAGAAAAAAATGAGAAGGGGAGGCAGTTTTACCATTTGGATTGTATTGAATCTTGTCAATTTACAGCCAGAAGGGCTCCTAAAATTATGGAATAATGTTTTGCTTTCATTGTGTGATTATACCCATGTAAAGCCACGTAGGCAGAAGTGTACCAGCACCAGCAAGTCTCCTTCACCAGGATAAGTGACACTCTGCACTCTAGCATTGTCTCCTCTCCCTTTGCACAACAAAACAATCCCTCCTCCCCTGAGCAAAACTTTCCTCCATCTCCTTCTCTGCATAGTCCATGTTAAACTCCATCCTTTATCCTCTCCCCTCTTCTACTGTATTTATGATGCTGCCCTCAGTCTTCCCATTGGTGTGCCAAATAATTCACACCCATCACCCTCTCCACCTCACTGTTTGAGCTCTCTAGCTGCAGAGACCTGCTGTTTATAGAACCTAAAGATTGAGCTCTGTGCCACAGGAAGAGCCCTGCAAGCCCTTTAGTCATTTTGTCTCAAGATTGTAACTTCAGCTGTGCCATGTGGTTGCTGCACAACATGGTGGGTTTTTACAGTCACTTGCACTACAATGCCAATTTGCACAGGTGATTGGAGGTCATTTATGTTTTGGTTTTGTCATTTGGTTGCTGCAAAGTTTATTTTAGGTCAATTTCTTTCTTTTTTTTTTTGAGCTTCTTTCATATATTTATTTTTGTCCATTTTAATTGTAGTTACTTTTCTCGGACTAACCCAAAGATCAGGATTTATGAAGCAATATATTCAAGATCCGTCGAAAAAGATGCAATTTTTCTGACAGATGTCAGTCAACATTTTCTTCAGACTTTTTCTGTAGAATCTTACGTCCTCCTCAGGGAAATCTCACTTGTATTTAGCCCTTGTCAGCCTGACATCAGTTATACAGTTTGACATCATAATTAAACTTTTAAGTTTCAAATTATTTGGTGTCATATGCACAACAATTACAAAGAAGCAGTCACTGGTAAATCCTTGTGCATTATGCTTGCCATTGGAATGCATACAACTGGACTCAACTTAATAGGGTATGTTTGAAGTTGTATTCTTCAGTTGCTATTGCAATCTGATTTCATGCTGCACACTTGCAAATGTTTTCCACACACAGCAGGGAACAGTAAAGTCGGTTACTCCAAAGTCAGTTTCATGTTTCGCCAGGAGAACAGTTTGGCATTGGGATACTTGATTTGCATTAGCAGAAAGTTAAGTAAGCTTTGACGCGGTATTATGAGTATATATTTAAATGCATGTGTGACTCATCTTATGTTTAGTTTGATCTTTTGAAGAATACCAAGAGAAAGAGAGAAAGGGAAAGAGAGAATCTTGCTGGATCCACTGTCTTTTCCCCCCTGTATCCAAGCCTGAAGGTGCTCTGTACCAATTAACCCATCTGCACCACTGTGAGCTCTTACTGGTGTGACAAGCTATGCGGTGCCAAACTACATAATGGTCCTCAGCTCAGGGTGCAGTGGGATCTCCTCCCTGTAGTGGAGCCGAATGAAACAAACTGAGCAGCTCAGGGCGCAGAGGACAGACTGCTCTGCTGCTGAGCAATGACAATATGACAACAGGTGATGATGGAGCCATTGTGTGAGTCCCACTTGTCCTTGCATGCTTGCTGGATTGATTTTACACTTGGCTCACCAATAGGAAGACAGTAGCAAAAAGGGGGAAATAAAGAAACGTTCTCAGGCATCTCACGCATAAGGACTAGATAGGCTTAAAATAGTTAGGCCTCATTATATCCTGTCTTTTTCAATGTGTTTATTGTGATCAATTATTACGAAATAACTGATGCATCAAAAAAAACTGATAGAAGATCCCTGTAAATCCCAGTAAAAGTACTAATACCACACTGTGGAATGACTCCAATAAAAGTCCTACTACTAAAAGTCCTGCATTCAAAACTTAATTCAGTAAAAGTGCAAAAGCATCAGCATCAAAATAATTAAAGTATCAAAAGTAAAAGTACTCATTATGCAGAATGTCCCCAATCAGATTTTTATATTGTTTCACTGCATATTCCAAACATATTTTTGTATTATTATTAATGCATTCAAGTAAGCAGCATTTTACTGTAGGGGTCACATATTCCACATATTTCATTTGGATTTATAGACTGAATGCATTGAGAACTGTGGCAGCAATTTCTTGATCCCATGCTTCAAGATGGGTGCCTTTCTTTGTTCACCCCAAACAAAGACAAACGACCCCCACCATCACCATGGCCACAGGTATCTGCACCTACACCTCATTGGCTAGCCGTCCCAGGAAGTACAACTCCCAGGAGACACAAAAGTTTCCTGCAGCCTTCTCTCTCTTCATCTCATCTCCCTCAGAGAAACAGCATGGCTGCTGTCCTGCTCTGATCTTCAAGGGGGGTAGATCAGATAATTTCATCCTCTCTCCAGCTGTAAGGGAAGGCCTGCAAGGCCCCAAACCAAGCTTGGACCCACCATCACGCCCTAAGTTTCCTGCCTGTGATCTATACTGGATATAATCACAGAGACCTTCACCAAGCTTTTGGAGCCAAAAATAGCGAATGACTCTTGAAACACCAAAACCCAAAAGGGACCTCATTCTTCTTGAAAAGGATTTCTACTTCCCCCTTTCAACTCTGGACTCTGTGGTACAGTACTGGGCACATATAGAAAGCAGGAACAAGTTTGTTAAACTTGAATCAATGGTGTTGATCTGTTGTGTGTTTGTTAAGTATGTTTGTGATATTTTGTGTAGCCACATCGTTTGAAGTTATATGATTAATCTTGCTCTACAGACTTTAAGTTGTACATGTAAATTAACGCTAACTCATTTGATTTGCTCACACACTAATCCACATAAAATATACTTTAATTTGGCTTCCTACAAAAACATAAACGTTCAAGGCCACATGGTCTAGTGTTCTCCAAGAACAAAAGGGCTTCCACCATTTTGATTTACTTAAATGACCGCCCTTGGTCGGCCATTTTGTTACACGTAATCTTTCACCCACATTTCCACTGTAAATAGTCTTTTAGATTAGTTATTGTGTGTACTTTGTTTTAGAATAAATATATTTTTGGATTAATACGCTTGAATGAGTGATCGCTAAACCTCTGCTATGAAAAGAACTCCAAAATTCCTTCAATCGTTACTACATATTAATCAGGTAATTTGATTATAATTATATTCATAATTAATAACCAATGTTCCAAATTGAAAATGTGTTAACTTTATGAGACTGATTTACTATGATTTGCTATCTTTCCTCTTTCTAAGTAAAGAGGTGGTGCCCCGACAGTGACTTTAATTTATTTAAAGTGTGTATATTAATGTAGTCAATTTCTGATAGCAAAATTGTTCTAAATAAACAATGGTAAAAGGTAATAGAACGAGTGAGACAAACATACACCAGAACTTTGTGGGACGGTTAAGAAGAATTATGTGTCATACACACTGTTCTTATCTTATGTACCTTATCTAAGGTTCATACTCCATATCATAAAAAAACCTATATATATATATTAATATATACATATAAACTGGTAAACATATACTCGTCATATGATTTTGCTAATTTATCCTTGTGTTTGTTTTCCATATACACTGGTTCACATATGCATATAAACACACATATATATATGTCCATGTGATTTTGCCTTTGTGATAGTTTTCAGTTATCCTTTTATTTGTTTTCAGTTGGTTGTGTGTTTGTCCAAAGTACTACTTTTGTATTAAAGCATCATCATTATAAGTCTAGCATAAGTGTTATCATTATTAGTATAATTAGTCAGCATATACATTTTTTCAGAATTTTCATTTTTGTGTTCATTATACCGCTGGAGTAGTGTTGAATCATCAATTAACTACACAGATATAGAGGATGTGTAATCAGTTTGGCATGTAAAAGATATTATACTCATTTTCTGTGTCTTGCCATGTTAAAAATACACATATAATACACACTCATGTTTGTTGATTTAAAGCATAACAGTAGATTACACACGTGGCGGAGGGTTGGTGGTTCGATCCCTGACCATGGCAGTCTACATGTCGAAGTATCCTGAACCCCAAATTGCTCCCGATGCTGCATTCATCGGTGTCCGGATCAAGTCCCAATGGTTGCAGGTGGCACCGTTTAGGATAGCCTCTGCCACCAGTATGAATGTGTGAGTGAATGGGTGAATGAGCGTAGTGTAAATCGCTTTTAATGGTCGCAAAGTGACTAGAAAAGCGCAATATAAGTGCAGGTCCATTTTCCATTTACACGTGTATATATACACATGTGTAAATCAAAATCAATCAAATCAAATCAAAATGACTTTATTCATCCCCGAGGGGAAACTCAGTTAGTCTGGTAGAATCTCTTGAAGAATGAGACAGCCTGATGGCTGTAGGAGCGAAGGATCTTTTGAATCTCTCCGTCCTGCAACGGAGAGAGAGGAGCCGTCCACTGCTGTTTTTTTGGTCCATAAAGGTTTTGTGTAGTGGATGATCTGGGTATTTCAGGATGGCCTCGAACATCTTGACAGTGTATCTCTCCACCACCTCCTCCAGTGTGTCCAATCTGGCTCCAACCAGAGAACCAGCTCTTTAGACCAGTCTGTCCAACCACCTTGCATCTCTGTGTCTGATGCTGCCTCCCCAGCAGACTGCAGCATGAAACAACACACTACCACCACAGACTGATAAAACATCTGCAGCATCTTACTACAGATGTCAAGAGATCTGAGCTTTCTTAAGAAAAAGAGGCGGCTCTGCCCTTTTTTGTAGAGAGCGTCAGTGTTTAGGGACTAGTAAATGGATAATTATTATAATTATAAATAGAGTATATATACTCTTTTTATACTCGTTGGAACAGATAAATAGTAATAGCAGTTGTATAATCAGGTAACATGTATCATCCATAAAACGCATTGATGATGATTGATTAGTGATATACTCTAAATGTAAACATACAATGGTCAGTTATCAGGTTCAGTGTTTGTGAGGTGACGCTCCTTAAAAGTTAATGGCCGCCATGACGGGATGGGACCGCATCCGCCTTTTCCCTGTAAAGCGACAGGGTTTTTCACGGATTGCACACTGGGGGAGCTGCATCTCACAAGCTGAGCATATACATGGGTTCATTAGTACTTTATAATCCATCTGTGTATCATTTAACAAAATTAGCAGCTAAATATATAATCAGTGTAAGATATATATATATATATATATATATATATATATATATATATATATATATACATCACCAATTAAGGCTTTATAGTTTTGCTTTCACAATAATAAATGTTGTCAGCGAGGTTAACAATGCTTAATCACATGTAACCCTTATACACACATAGAAACCATATTTTCAAACTAAATTCATAGGGAATACATTTTTAAATTAAATTTCCCCAGATGTTGATAATGGTTAACACCATTAGAAGGGAGGATATGTAATGGAAATCCGTTGAAAATGTATATGTAGTATCATTAGTTAATGCATGATCTGGTAACAGGTAGTATTTCAGTTTTCATGGGGAAGAAAAAACTCATTAGACAAGTCAGCTTAGCATATCCGATGCGGATGCTCTGGTTGATACGATAACATTAGAATAGGAATCTGACCTCCCAAGTGTGCTCTCATATCAAAAGTGGAACATAACAGGAAATGACAGGACATTGAACTTAAGTTACACAGAAATAATGATGCACAAACCTGCAAAGTAAAAAAGACAACACGAGGTGCTGTGTCCTCAGAGTTGTTCTGATCATTGGAGTTGTCTGTCACCTTTGGCATCTGTATCTGTTTTGTGATATTTGTCAATAAATCCCGCACAGGGCTGTCTTTCTAGAAACGTTTGCTGTCTCCTAAGATTCTCCCCCACAATACATAGGAACCAGGCAGTGAAGTAGTAGTGAAGCAAACCTGGAAGTACCTTAAGCCAGCAATGTATCAAAAATTCCAACAGGCTTTTGCAAAAGAACTCCGATCCGATCTATCTTTATTACCTAAAAAAATTCTCGTGGCAAGATCATTGTTTCAGTCGCTTGTTTCAAATCTTATTCAAGGCAATATAATGGTAATTGTGTAAATAATGGCCCTTATTTATAATGGAATTTAGAAGAAAATAGATGAAAAGGAAGCTTATGATTCGGGGTGTGGTTACCTTTGATTAACAGGTCGCTAACACTGCGAGCTGTCAATCAGGAGAGAAGTGAAGAAGAACAATGTTTATCCACAGTGCTATGTACATCCAAATAACTGTAAACTTGTTTGCAGTATTTTCCTTTTGGAACTACAATCCTACAATGTCTTTTAGCAGACGCTTTTATACAAAGCGACATAATGAGAGTTAATACCACAAAAGCACAGATGAGGTAGAGAAACATAGCAAGAGTAACCCCTATATTCCACTGAATGCATAACGGCTGCAGATCCGTCGGCGGAGCTGATACGCATTCATTATAATCACTGTGTGAGATTCCACCGACTCTGTATCCGCTGTGTAGTGAGTCCGTCATCTATTTTTGACGGACAACGGAGCACGGTGCATCAATTCAGCACAGAGCAGATCGTTCGGGGCAGGAAGTCATGCACAGACACAAAATAAAACATCCGGTATATTTTTAAAATAATATACCTCGGGTTCACGGCGGATCATATTTTACAACTTGAGGACATCATGATGGGCGGGGACAGACCTGAAGTCAACAGGTTAGAGGTTTTCACTCGTCTTTTCACCCAACTGACACCATGGATGAGGAGATATGATTCTGGATGTCCAAAATCATACAATTATCTATGACCCGTCACATCCTTTATATAAAGACAACCATAAAAAGGAAGTGGCTTGGAAAACCATTGCAGGAGTAATGGAAGTGGATGGTAAGCTACTAATATGGTCCAATAAATGTTGTTTGAAAGCAAATTATAATATCTATTTATAAAATTATATCAATTTATATCACTTGATTATGCGTGAATTCGCGAGATCTCGTCCATCCTCGGCACTCTGCTGTTTGCAACAGTGCGGATCACAGACGGATCCGGTGTGTGTTGACAGACTGCGGAGATATGCAGCCGTTACGGACGGACCCGTTTCGGAGTCGTATCGCATCCAGTGGCATAAGAGCACACAAGTGCTCCTAGGTTGCGCGAGCAGTCCCTGCAATACTAATCGTTGTCACCTGTGATCTTTGATGCTTTCACTGTGTGTTTTCAGTTAATGAAAATTATTTTAACAATTTGTTTAGTTTATTTTTAGATAAACAATGTTGGCAATGGACATAACGCTGAACTGGATGCTTCACATGGGCAGTCCACAAACCACGGTATCCAGTATTCATATTCAGCCTTTGGTAGGCACATGGACGTTCTACGGCTGAGCAAATGCACTGACTGTGGATAAGTATCTCATACAACCCCAATTGAAAAAATCTGAACTATCCCTTTAATGTAATATTTTTGTTCATAAACAAACTGTTGACCAGTTGGTGGACCGGCGCACCCACTGATCGCAAGGTCAGTGGTTAGATTCGATCCTTGGGCAAGATACTGAACCCCATATGGCCCACCGATGCGGCGTTCATCGATGAATGAATAAATTCCAAATGGTGGCAGGTGGCCTCTGCCACCAGTGTGAATGTGTGCGTGAATGGGTGAATGAGTGTAGTCCGTAGTGTAAAGCACTTTGGATAAAAGCACCATATACTGTAAGTGCAGTCCATTTACCATTTACCATAATGGCTCATTATTGCATATGGACCATAGAGTAGATTTCAGTGTTCAAGCCACAACCATTGTGGTCGTGGACATAACCATCCCTTGGTGCTGCTAATATGGCTAAAAAAAGAAGCAAATGAGTGAAGAAAAAATGATGAGACTTCATACATACATAGCCCTGCATAGCTTTTTTCAAATTATAAAATATATTTTTTGCAGCTCTTCCATAGGGTTTGTATAAGGTCTAATAGCCATTGTCATCGAATGAAAGATATGTTTATGTACATTCAGATTTGATACTGGTTTACTTTAATTCCAACCCTGTGCCAATGCTCTCTTATTGTAATGCCTTTTGACGATTTCTCTGTTGCACACCATGTTGAGCTTATCTGTATTTTTCCTTGCCATTAACTCCTACGCTATTTGTATGAGCTTTTTTTTCTTCCTATAGATTTATCCTCTTAAGTGTGCAAAATCAATAGCACCCTTGCCAAAGAGCTCTGTGTTCACAGCACAACGAATAAAAAATCCATTATCTCTATCAGCAGAAATCCACATGTTGTAGGTCACACCACAGCTCCTCAAATGGCAGCAGCACAAAGCATGACAGGCCTCTTTCTTATAAACTGCTACAATAGCGGATGACAGCAAAATGAATGAATAACACATGAAGATAAAAGGAAGCTGAACCAGGGTGATTAGTGCTCTAAATGGCCTTACAGATATGCAGGAATATTGCAGCAAAAGGGGGAAGAAATCATTACTTCTTTTGGAGGAAAATGTCATAGAGTCGAAAGCAGGAAATCGACTGGGTGAAGTGAGCTAGAATAGGAGAGGAGGAAGATGATGAAACCAAGAATCACATTTTGAAGGAAAAAAAAGGCTAAACAATGAGATGATTTATATAGAGGGGAAAGGGGATGCCAGGAGGACAGAATATGGATAAATGGGCTGAGTGCACGGAATAATGTCATTGTAATGACCACAGGGAGCATCGACCTACCGCCCGTCCACAGCTACTACAGTTTGTTTTACCCTTATAAAGTCTGAAGTGTCAGACCATAAAAATCATACCCATCTGCTGAACCACAATGAAGGATGCTGTAAATCTTTTAAGAAGCTATAATAATAATAATAATAATAATAATATAAAAATAGTTTAATATGTGTTGTCTTTCCTATGTTTGTGTTTTGCAACAATATCCATATCCATATACATCCATATAACCTAACTTAATCTAATTTGTACGGTGTCCCTGAGAACTCACAACACTGCTACTTGAGAAAACACATTATCAAGCTTCACGATCACGATCATAGCTTGCTAACATTAGTCGACGATCGATATCGTGCTAGCGTTAGCATGCTAGCAATACCAAGACCAACTCGGTGAGGCTGAGAGAGACCAACTAAAACATGTATCATTCATTTATTTAATTTGTTTCACTGCAATGTGATACGAGCTAGCGGGCTAACACTAGCAGGCTACTGCTATCATGTTATAACATGAAAATATCATTATCATGAAATGAAGTTATAATTTCACGTTATAACGTTATAACGTGAAATTATCATCATCTTGAAATAACGTGATAATATAACAAGCGTGTCCAGACATGTGCATCACTTTTAAGTGTCCTCTGGAAACACTTCTGGTGTGGTCTTTGCATCGCTTTTTCTAAATGCTGCGCTTGTGTTGCCAAATTGATGAAGATGTTTTCTCAATTTGCTTGTGTTTTGTGTCCTTGCATGTGTTTCCTTAAGTTGCAATGCTGTTAGCTCTCAGGGCCACCGTAAGCATAACTTTTGGGATTTTATTTGCTGTCCGAGATCTGTTATTAATATTTTTCTTCATTATCCATTAGTATTATCTCTTACATGTATTTTTTTCAGATTTCTTAAATTTTTTTAATTGATTTCCCAGGCATACAAATGCCCTAACTTTAAATGTAATCTCTGGGGTCACACAATAAAACAAGACTTCTGAATCAACATACACAGGATTAATAATTCACCAGCACATATGTGCCTTGTTCATTAGTGGTGTAAGAAAGCTATTAAGCCCTTAACAGTTAAGCACCAATGTTGCAGTGTTTTCTATTCCCTTCCCCAATTATTTTCAATTTGTTGATATCTTTGTGAAACTTTAGCATGTTGCTGTTTATGCTATTTATCATATTTTAATAATAACAAGGGCACAGTATTCACCCCTCGCACTAACACGACAACATTTCGGGCCTCGTTGAAAAAGTCCTGACCTTAACAAAATTTCTGTCATCCGGGCTCCATGCATCCTTTGACTCCTTCTACTTTCCGCCTCCACTCCTCTCTCTTCCCTTTTCATCTCTGAATGCACAGTGCAATAAAGTCCAGACATAGTAATTACAGCTTGCCAACAAATAACACAGAGCCGTCCGACAGAGTGCAACTTCGTATGCTTTTAAGCTGCTTATTTTCACCCTGCAGCAAATTAGACACTTTGTGCTAAATCGGCCGGCCTCTCCCTCACACGCTCCCTGTCGGGGTTTAATTGTGTAAACAAAAACCCACACAATCTGCTGCCCTCCTGTACGCCTGCTCCCTACTTGAACAATATCTGATGAATAAAGTCCTCTTGTCCTGCAGATTTTGACAGGCTCTTGTTATTGTAGCCTTACTTTAATTGTGGCAAAAATATGTTATATTGTGGCACATTTTAGCTATTTGATCATTCAGTCACTTTAAGTCAGACCTTTTTTGTAATAATTAACATTCTAAATGATTAAATATGTCATGTTTGGAGGACAATAAGCTCATCATCCATCCATCCAATCCCTTCTCCGAACTCGGGTCACAAGGGGACCGGAGCTGATCCCAGCTGACACTGGGCGAGAGGCAGGGTACACCCAGGTCGCCAGACACATAGAGACAGATAACCATTCTTGCTCTCATTCACTCCTATGGGCAATTTAAAGACACCAATTAAACCTTAGCTGCATGTTTTTGGACTGTAGGAGGAAGCCAGAGGATCCAGAGAGAACATGCCAGACTATCACAGACAGAGAGAGACAGACAATCACGCTCTCATTCACACCTTTGCCTACGGGCAATTTACAGTCACCAGTTAAACCAAAGTGCATGTTTTTGGACTGTGGACCCAGGCTGACACGGGGGAGAACATGCAAGCTCCACACAGAAGAGCTGCAGGCCGGAGTCGAACCGGCAACCCTCTTGCTGTGAGGCAAGAGTGCTAACACCTACACCACCGTGTAGCCCTGACCTTAACATGTAAGCATGTTCTGCTGCATGAGAGATGAATCCGACGTGTGGATTAAATGTGCATTGAACAACCCATCTCTCTGCTTGTTCTCCTCATTCATCAAATTAAAACAAAAATGCATACTACTTTTTTGCAAATTAACTTCAAGGCTCAGAGGATATGGTTAACAACAACAGAAAAAACACCCCAACCAAGTAAAGGTCATACTCAAGGTATAGTTAGGCTTATGTTGTTACTAACTTTCTTGGTTATGGAAGAGTTGTGGTTTCTGGACCTCCACATCCTCCTTTTCTACCTCTAAGGGGTAAACTTCTACTTGCATTGGCAATGAATGTTTGAATTGACCATAAATTGTCCAATATGGATGTAATTTCTACAGACACTGGCTGAACTTGCTTGAAATGCCTACTCTATTCCATTACATTACGTGAACAGACAATTATTCAAATCCACCTATGTTATTCTTTTTGATGCTTGGAGTGTATCATCTTGCTTGTAGTTTCCTTTCTAATGAGTTTTAGGGATGTTTATTTAACTGAGTGCACTTTACTAAAAGTACTGCAAGCTATTTTTTGAGTGGATTTCTAGGTCACATTGCTCGAGCAAAAAATAAAAAGTGTTTGCTGTTAATAACAACTATTAAAAAGTGTGGAAGCCTTCCATGACATTGACCCTTGCTTAACAGTCTTGGTGGTGTTTTAGGTTAAGAAGGCTGTTAATACATAGGAATCATAATCAGTGACCCCATTGACCCTCCTGAGCATAAATCTGCCTCCATGACTGTTTGGTGTGTGTGTATACTACAGTATGTAATGAAGTTATTATAAAGATAAATAAAGGAAATAATCTCACTATTGACAAGAAAATTGAACTTTTTCTTGAACCTTATGCTTCTTCTGCCCTTCTCTGCTAATAATGTTCCTTTTTCAGCACTTGTAATTCATCTTGATGAGCTCTGTATTTTCAAACGACCTCAGGCCCGAGGCTGAGCTAACGACATCTCTGAAGTTGTCAAACGGTGCTAAAGAAGTATAGTACAAATGCAAACTGTGTTAAAAAAACACATTTATTCCTTAATTTAACAGACTGGAATCCCACAATAAAAGTAAGCACACAACGTTGAAGGGATTATTGATATTGTTTTTGTGTGTTTTACAATGGGTTTCTTGCAGACATCCTTAAATGTCCTGTGTAAGGTGCTGGATAGGCAGACACATACTATTGCCAGATGGCAGCTTAAAAATGTAATGCCCTACTTACTCATTGTTATTTAGAAAGTTGTGCGTTGCAGCTTTGGTTTCAGCAAAATTTTATTAATGTGTTGTTCTCTTTGCTCGAAAGCCGCCTTCAGCAGGATAGAGCTACTTTGAACAGTCTTATCACCAGCAGCAGCCTCACCATCTGCATGACAGAGAAGGAGGCAAGAAGAGGTGGGGAGATGGGGAACAAATGGAAGACGTAGCGATGGGAAGATTGGAAACAATTTGTTGGAAGGGTAGGGATGGACAGAGAGAGAGAGAGAGAGAAAACCAGAAAGATGAAACCAAGTTCAGAGGGAAGGTAGATGTAATCAGCTCAAGGACCCAGGGGAAGATCAGACAGGAGCACAACAAATCACCTGTACAGCAGAAGCAACTGCACAATCCTGACCCTTTTACAGCTGAGGTAATATTACATTGCAATCTAGAAAAGTACTTTCAAGGAAGAAGAGGTAGATGTAGTTAGTACATAAGAAATGAGCTAAAGTAAAATCGCCTACTGTTATTTTGATAATGTTTTTGGATACAAGCAGAAACAAGCACAGGATTTACATATAATCAGTTTTTCAGTTGAAGTTGTTAGACAACCATTGTTTATTTACACATCCCAAATGCAAGACCAAGATCAATACAGACTTTTTTTTTTAGAGGCTGTAGAGGACTCAGGTTTATAAGATACAAGGGATGATACTGGTATCATGAAACCAGAAGAACTAAGGAATCCTTTGGTACCAACCAAGGTGAAATAACATTCAATAGTTAGGCTAAATTTCAGGAAAGGAAAAATTGCCATAGCCAATTTCAAAGGGGTCCCTTGACCTCAGACTTCAAGACATCGGAAGGAATTTTCAGATTAATTCTACAGGTACTGATGATAGATACCCTTTTACATACATGTCCATATTATGCCAATATCATGTTTCTCATGCAGTATAAATGTGTTATTTTAACCTAGAGAATATTTATTTTATTGGGGTCCCTAAACAGAAATTGGGCATGACTGGAAAGCTGAGGCTCTCGTTAATTAAATTAGCTCAATTTTATTCATGTGTATTATACTGGTCTCCATAGTAGCCATTTCACTGTGGAGAGCATTTCTTAAAACTTGACCTTGTTGTATAAAATGAGCTGTTGTGACCTCTGTGATAATCACAGCCTCAAGAAACATTGCAAACACAAACAATAGACCTAGAGCATTCAGAATATGTATGACTTTAGTTATATTGCTCACCATCCAATTGCATTGAAATTTAAAAATGCATTTCATGCAGAGATCTCCAACAATGTCATAACATTGTAAGACCAAATCACAGCATGAGCAGATTTTTCTACCATGTTCCTCAAGGTCTTGGTGTCTTAATGTGATATTTTGTGCACTACGTACTTTATTTTTTTTGTCTACTTTAGTGTTAGGATAAGTTTGTCTCTTTACTTTACTTTACTGTTTACTTGAAGTGAAATGTCTTGTCTTGTGTTCACCGTGGGATAGTAAGAAACATAATTTTCGATTCCTTTGTATGTCTGCTACATGTTAAGAAATTGACAATAAAGCTGACATTGACTGATCAATTCTCAAGTTAAAAAGTTGCTGCAACAACTTATTAGATATAATTGAGCAGGGAAGGAATTTAGCATCAATAAAAATTGCTACATAGAATACACATTAATATAAGAAAATGCTATATCAAAGAAACAACCTTCACAGTAAAGTTGTTTAAAAATATCACACTGAATGCAAGGTTTAATAGGTCAACAGACTACTCAATGGATTGTGTTATACAATTGGAAATCTCTAGTTTTCGAGTTTCATTATCAGCAGAGTAGTCTTCATATGTTGAAAGAATGCAGGATAATTGCGACATTGAGGAACCCTGGGTTAACTTCTTTATGCTTCTTTCATCTACACATTTGTGGTTCAACCTATGGCAGCTGAAAAAGCAAACTGTATTTTTAACAATGCCTTCTGGAGCCGTGATGCAGCAGCCAGTAAGCAAAGCAGTAAAAACTTTGATTATAATGGCTACATCTGTATGCTGCCATGTTCTGGGTAGAATCCATTCATCAGTGAGTGCTGTGAGCTGAGGTTTAGATGCCCGTAGTTCAAAAAAATCAAATAGAATGAGACAGAAAAATAGAAAAGGAGAGATGCCCCATGGACAGCAAATGCCAATCTCCAGTCTTAACGAAGCTGTTTCTGTCTGATGTCTGGCAGGCTATAGCTAATGATGAGGCTTAGTTAGGTGAGGGAAAAGAAGCAGGGGGAGACAGAGAGGGGGTGAGGAGGCTTTGGGGGGCAGTAAGCGCCAATCGTAATGAAACCTGCCTTGTCTGATGTCTTGCTGGCCACAGCTAATGATTAGTTAGGTGAAGGAAGGTGAGAGAGGGAGGAGGGAGGGAGGGGTGGAAGGAGAAAGAGAAGGAGACATCTCCCAATGGATGTCCTCACACCACCTCAAACTCAACCTGGGAAAGACAGAGCTACTTTACCTCCCAGGGAATGGCTCTCCACCCACTGACCTCCACATCACTGTCGAGAACACAGTGGTTACATCCACCGTGAACGCTAAAAACCTTGGTGTGACCCTCGACAACCAACTCTCCCTCACTGCTAACATTACTGCTACCACCAGATCTTGCAGATTCTTGCTGCATAACATCAGGAGAATCTGCCCGTTTCTCACTCAGAAGGCAGCTCAGGTCCTGGTCCAGGTGTTTGTCATCTCACGCCTGGACTACTGCAACTCCCTCATGGCAGGTCAGACTGCCAAAACCATCTGACCTCTGCAACTCATCCAGAGTGCAGCTGCTCGGTTGGTCTTCAATCTTCCCAAATTTTCACACACAACACCATTCCTCCGCTCCCTCCACTGGTTACTGGTGGCTGCGCAGATACGCTTCAAGATTCTAGCTCTGGCCGACTCCGCTTCAGGCCCAGCTTACATCCAAGACCATGTCAAACCCTACACTCCTGTCCATCCTCTCTGCTCTGCATCAGCCAAACAGCTGGAGACTCCCATCCTGCATGGGGCGACTTGCCACAAAACCTCTTCCAGACTTTTCTCTGTCCTGACACACAAATGGTGGAACGAGCTCCCCACTGACATCAGGACATCAGACAGCCTGTACATCTTCCGGGCTGAAGACCTACCTCATCCAACAATACCTGGTTAAAGTCATAATGGTCGCCTATCTATAAAGGAAAAAGAAAACAAAAAAGAAAACCTCTACTCTTCTATTTCTTCTCTTTTTTAGCATATAGCACTCCTGTAGCGATTACAAATGGCTCCTAAAGTTATGTACTTACTTGATTCCTGTGGTCTAAGGCTAGTACCATCAGGTTGAATGCACTTATTGTAAGTTGCTTTGGACAAAAGCATCACCCAAATGACATGTAATGTAATGTAATGTAATGAGAAAGGGAAAGAATAATCTTCCTTCCCTGCCACTACAAATATTCAAAAGGTCAGATCAACAACGCAGCTCTATTTCTGTCAAAGATAACGTCTTTCCTCTTGTATGCTATTTAACATTAGCACCCTTTTCACCCTGTTCACAAGTAATTCAATGTATTTTCATATGTGAAAGTGTGTGGACAAGTCTGTGTAATGGTATTTTAGACAGAAGTAGTAACATGACGATGCCACCATGCACAAAATAAATGTTTTTTTGAGTTTGGTTTGCAGGAACTTCACTAGTTTGCATAAATCCCTGACCTCATCTGCATGCAGCACCCTTGGGATGGATTGAAACAGGTAGTGAACTTCCAACCCCTGTGCACTTAGTACTGTGTGTGCATGTGCCCCTGCATCATGTTCATATTCACATTAACATGACTTGATTAATTATTGTAGGGAGGGGACGCAGGCTGAGCGTTCAGCATCATTACCTCCACCTTGATTTGTCTGTGGCTGATTCGTGCACCGTCTGCTAACTCATTACCTTTTGTGTTTCTTAGTGGAGCTGTGTTTATGTGTTTATGGGACCGCAGGGTACAAGGTGCTGTTTACATATGCAGGCATACCATCTGTATCCACTGCGGCAGAGAAAAAAAGGAGTCGAGGCTACTGCAGTGCACTACCACAATCCACTTTTTGTAATTACTCTTTAAGAGAGGCTTGTCATTACAAATTATTGCTTGGCATTTTTAATGATATACTCAAATGCCTCTAAGAAATTAGTCGTTTTCTTTGTCTGCTCCCTTGAACACAAAGTGGCGATTATTATCATTTCTCTTTAATTGGACTTTATTTTGGAGCTGTTCCCCCCGAGGAACACGGCTTCATTAGCATCTGTAATAGTAAAAATAAATGTTGAAGCTTTGCATCTTCTTAATAAGGTCATTGTTAACATTGTCATAATCAACATCATCGTTTCCTAACTAATCATTTATCACCTGTAAAGGAGAGAACGAGGAAGTGCTGGAGGGAGGGTGACATCTGAAGAGAGAGAAAAGAGGTGAGTAAAGGCATATTAATTTGTTTTAATAGCTTTCCCTCGGGAGTGGAGGGCCCATTTCCTGCTCAGCTAATGAAAGGAGGGAAGGAGCAGAAAGGAGGGGGAGGGTGTGCAAGTTAAGAAAGGGTGAGAATGAAAGGACAGGGGAAGGGGAATGATGAGACATGGAAAAAGGAAAAGAGGTGTAAAAAATGGGAGGACATGAATAATTTCACCAATGTAATTATTAGCCATAAAAGCATATGTCTACTGTTGTTTTCACCTTTGAGTCTGTGTGTGCGTGTGTGTCATCAAAATGTTCTCCTGGAGATACCTACTGTACCAGGAACTATCACAGAAGCAATTTTGTGTACTGAGCCATGTGTTTATATATCTTTTTGTCTGTGGACAGACATGATAGCATTATAACTGTGCAAGAAGCAAGACATGGCAGGTGTAATTGAGATCAAAATGAAGGCTGTGTTCACAGATACGTGTGATCCGAGCGCCAGAATTAGAGGGTTAGGATGCAGGATATGGGCCACTGATTCCCCATAAACCCGGGCCCACATTTATGGTGCATTGCTTGTGTAAACCATAGAATATCAAAACTAATAAATATTGAATAAATCTGTCACAATTTACCCGTTCCACCCAACTCATGATTTCACCATACACCATATTACGTCACCTCATGGCTCGCCACCTGGCCCTCGGGATGGTAAAGTTGGTCCACAGTCTTGACTAAAATATTTTCAGAAATGTAATGACCCTCTAACCCCTCTTCTGCTTCCATGGATGTTGATTCTGTCTTGAGTTTGAATAATGATATACTTACACCCCTGAGCATAATGACATGTTCTGACATGACCCTGAGTCACAGATGAAATCCATCACAACTAAGCTGACTGCAGTGGCCTAACCTCCACCAAGGAGCAATATGCAGACTTTTAGAGCCTCCATTCAAAAATACATGCAGTGAATGTCCTATTTAATATTGAAAATATTGATTTTTTCTGGTGCAGTGTTTATTTTTCACCAGGCCTTAATTGAGCATGCACCTAAGAGGTCCAATCTAGAGGGACGGAAAATGACACAAGTAGAAATGAATAAATAAAAAAAGGTTTATAAATGTAGAAAGAAAAAAACTGAATAAATGCAAAATTTTAATTTTACATGTGTTTTAATATTTATGAAGATATTTCTGTATTTTTTACACTTTAATTTATTTTGTTATTTTCTCATTCATTTCTACATTTTCACATGTGTATATTTATACTTATGTCATTTTTCAACCTTTGTACCACTTGAATAGAGAAAACAAAAGAAAAAGAAATATGATTTTATGTAGAGGAACATTAAAGATATAATTTAAGGATAATTTTGAAATGTGGATAAAGAGGAAGTTCCTTTTCCCACTTCATATAAGAATGTTGTTAGTGTTTCTTTAAACTTCATGCTCACAACACTCTGATGTGGCACGCTGTTAACGGCTCTAAACCAATAAAAACTGTGCACTCGCTCCTGGCTCACAGTGTGATCGCCGCTTCAGGCTCTGTAACATCTGAAAGCTCAGAGAACAGCTGGAGCTGCCCTCAGCAAAACTGCCCTTTATACTTCATTCACTGCTTGCACTCTCCCCTCTTTTATTCTACGCATTGACTTCAATTCAGTGACTTTTACTGGTCTGACATTTGACGTGTTACCAAAGAAAGCTACAATGGTTAAAACAAAGATATTTATGAGAAAACACACATGTTCTCTGTTTTCTCACTCTTCTATTCGCACACGTTCAATTTCTCGTCTCCCCTCTCCTCTTGCATGCCTGCCAGTGCCGAAAACGATTCCTACTGAACAAATGACTAATATCCATGACAGCACAGCTTCAATTCAGCGTGTTACTGTAGTTTTTACTGTGCCCTCCAGAATTATTGGTGGCCTTGGTAAAGATTAGCTCATTACTTTTACAGCTTTTTGGCTCATCCTCTCCAAGGGTGCCAATAATTCTGGAGGGCAATATATATCTTACCCTCCTACTCAACTCTTTCCCTTCCTCTTCCTTCTCTCAACGTGCTGCCTTATCTCACTTTTAAGCTCATGCATAATTCATAGACTTTTTTTTTTGCTGTTCGTGAGAAATTATATTTAAAAAATGAGCAAACAACAGGGATTTGATTATCTGAACAGGACTGATCTCCACAGAACAGTTCCTAAATTTGATCTGTGCATGCAGTGCACCATTGTTAGTTGAAAACTCGCAGAAGCAGTGAGCATGAAGGCAAGGCTTTAGTCAATCTTTTGGGCAGAATTTGAGCTGTTTTTATGTTTTTCTGAGTAGATAAAGGACATTTTTTTGTCAAGCATCCTGCTTCAGGCAAGGTAACAGAATATGATATTTTTAGATGATAAGAGCTTAAACTGGGCCTTTTATTGTTGAATTTAATTATTGGACAGTACAATTATCTTTCTTTTTTTTCCAAAGCAGCTCTGGCGAAGTTTACTTCAACCTCATGACATGCTCACAGTACTTATTGTCCCCATTTTCCATCGATTGTGTCATTCAAATGCAATTTTTCCCCAGTTCCTTTGCTGTCCATGAAAAGACTGAATATCTGAATATGGCTTGGTAGAAAATAATTTCTGTTGAATGTGAGGGCTCCATGGTTACACAACTGCATATAACTTAATAAGTAGTCCAGTGTACGGTCCTCTATATTTACCCAATCATTCTGTTATGATTGTGAACGCTGAGAAATTGTGTGTATCTTTGTGTCAGTCAGATATTATGTGTTGAGTTTTTGGAGGTTTGTTCCCAGTTTAGGATTTCTATCTGCAGACTATTGCTTCACTGCTGGATTGGTGATAACAACAATGGTTTTTGGTACATTTTGAAATCCAGAAATAATTGTAGATCAGCACCAATCAGTCAAACATGTGACATGTGTGATTTGTTCAGTTTGGTGAAAAGAAAAATGACAGCAGATGTTTAATGGACTTCATAAACACTCCTCTAAATCATCCATTCAGAATAACTTCCATAATCCTTTTTACTACAGAGAAGAAAGTTACTTCAAATCCTCACAGCCAAGCACTGGGAGATTGGGAAGATAAGATGGAGGTTCACAAGGTCAGTGGAATATTTTGTTGGAGGAATAAATTAACAGCTTCTGTCTTTGGTGCTGTACCAAAGCATTTGGGAATTGGAAAGACAAGCTTAGGATGCCGTAATGGATCCACTGTAATTTTAAGCTAATTGTTTTGGGTTTATCTATGAATCTTTGAAAGATTTATGCTAGTGGTGACTGTTTGTATTCATCCAAACAGGGAGAGTTCTTAATACATGTATTTGAGACACACATTTTAAAGTACTCGTGTGGATTGTTGTACATTATGCAGAGGTTTTATGTGCAAAGCGTCAAGTGAGTCGTTTTATTTTAAGACACCTTATTAATCAGTTTTTATTAATTTGTTCCCGTACAGTGTTTATTGTGGCCTGGGATGAGAAAAATGTCTCTCTGGAGAACTGCACTTGTTAACATGCTTGAGGATTTGAAGAGCTCACAGTCTATTATAGAGAAACTCAGCATTCTGTTAAATATCAGGTGATCTATGAAAGAGAACTCATCAAGCTCATGGGGATCTGGGGAATTCAAGCACTAAAAGCTGCTTGAAAAATGGCAAAAATGTGTTGCCTTGATACCTCACAACAGGGATGTAAGTCTATAGAGAACCAAACACAAAGCATAGGGGTTGTTTCCACACTCTGATTTCAAACTCTAAGTCAAGTGAGAGGCTGTGACAGTTTTTACAAAAGTCTTGTTATTTTAACTTATAGATGATCTTTTCACCATAGCCTTACATCAGCTGATCAACTGATCTAACGTGATGAAAAACACAACTCATCGTAGTTAAAAATGGGAAGTCAGTGAGGGATTGTGTGTTTGGTTTTGATATCGACACTTACTGATTTGCTAAACTCATTTTCAGCTGATGGAAAGCAGCTGAAGGCACTATGGAGCACATCTGTCTGCACTCCTACAAAAGACAAGAATAAAATTATCAAAAACAAGCAAACACAACTGGCATAATCACTTCAGCTTACACATTTCCATTCCCTGTATCACCTTAAACCTGAATGTGGCAATTCTCTGTAGCATGCCGAGTACCATGGCCTCAGATTTCAAAGTGCTGACTTTCATACCAACACACTTGCTTTAAAACGCCCCAACTAGAACACTAGAAGTCACATTTTAATGAGACCAACAGAGCTACATCCTCTGCAAAAAGAGACACTATCCTGGATATTTGTAAGTTTTTTTTTCATGAAAACGGCAAACACAACTGGCATCAAGGAACAGTCTTGGTAGAGCCCACTGCAAGACAGTCTAAGCAGCATGGTCCCAGTCATTAAGATATCCAACTTAAACTACAGAACAGGTCGTTTGTCAATACCACACATAACGACCCATACGAGCATTTTATGGTACAGAGCACGCAGAGCGGTCTAAAAATAGAGCACACATCATTATATATACACATACCATTCACAGTCGTAAAAAACAGGCAGCAGTTTCGGTGAATTTAGGCTACAAAACCACTGTTTTAGGCTTAGGGCAAAAACGTCCTGCATGCATTATAAAAGACAGTTTAATCGGTAAATAAGTAAATGCTGGAAATTAAGTAATTAAGAGGATGACGTGTGGAAAATGGCATAGTTACATAAAACATGATGCACAAAAAGTGAGGCACAGAAGTTCAGTGATGTTTAAATAAATCACATCATCTGCATTTGTTTTCACATGGGACATGAACCCTGTTCTCCTGGGTGAAAGTCCAGGGCCTGTAATAGGGTTTTTTTCACTGGAGACAGTTCCCGGCCAGAGCCGGGCCAATGCCCAATTGCGAACAGATCTTTGGTTTTCCACCGGCAAAGAGCAGAACGGGTTCCACAGCGGCAACAACTCTTTGCTGGTCTTGAACCGCGAACCGATACGTCAGGGGCTCGGGCCATCTAACCAACAAGACCAACTCGGTGCCATTGAAAAAGACCAACTAAAACGTGTATTATTCATTTATTTTGACTTGTTTAACTGCAATGTGATTGATTCAGGGTAGTGCTAGCATGCTAACGCTAGTGGGCTAACAAGACAAAGACTAACTTGGTGCCATTGAGAGAGGCCAACTAAGATGTCTAGCATTCATTTATTTGATTTGTTTAACTGCAATGTGATTGATACTGGCTAGCGGGCTAATTCTAAGGGGATATCAGGCCAGCGCTAGCCCACTAGCGTTACTGGGGATTTCCACCAGGCGCGGAACGGCCACGGAATGGCTCAGCCGCGGTTTTGCTCCGTCCTCTGCCCGGCAGCATGTGTATAAAGTAAACAACAACAACAACAAACAGCTTACTTTGCTTCTCCAACTTGGAAGGTCTGTTGATCTGGCCATCTATCCTTATAAAGAGAATGTGTTACGTCATAAATGATTGTAATCTGTTCCACTTCAACAATCCGTCTCTCGTCGTCCGTGTCTCCGACCCTCTGACCCTCTTTGATTGATTGATTGATTGATTGATTGATTGCTGATCTGGTGCCCCAGGTCAAGACGTAATGTTGATGTGAAGTACTTTTTGGCTGCGTGAACTGCGTATTGTGTTTTATTTTGAAAGGGGGCGGAAGTGTATTACGTTGATTCTGTGGCGGATTTCCTGTCTGGTGCAATCTGCTCTGTTGAGCTTGACGCGGTTTAGCAACGGCTCGCGGCAAAAATAGAAGTGCTACGGATTGATCGCGCTGCAGAGCGGAGAGCCACGGCTGGGACGCTGCTGAGACTTTACGTGGGCCGCCCAGTGGAAATGGTCTCATTGATTAGAATGGCAGTGATCCACGTAATGCCGTTACGTGCCCAGTGGAAATTAGGCTTTAGCTTACAACAAATTCCAACATTAACGTCTTACATTCAGTGTTAATAAGAATGTATCTGCCGTCCATAGTGATCAAGATGAACAGCACAGATGTGTTGTGGAGACATTTTTCAGTGGAGACCAGTCTATCCCGGGGCATTTACAAGTAATATTACATAAGCTAACATTAGAGTCAAAATGTTATCAAATAATAAAATGAATTATGCTGGATGCAAACTATGAGTAATATTTCACTAAAAAGCTATTCTTTTAATGTTTTGAAAAAAAAGATTATTGCTTTAATTTTTTTTTTTTACATCAACTGAACAGAGGGCACCTTCCTCAGACACACACCCTCACAGTTAAATCCTCTGGAGTTGAGAGAAGCCATCGTAGCTGCAGGGCACAGAGGTACCCACACACACGCACACACTTATACACAGTATATGGTTTCATTTCTTTTGCCTCCTCTCTCCATATACTTTTAGTGCATTATTTAACACCTCAGGAAATGGAAATGTGAACAGGAAATTATGCATCACACAGTGGTTCAAAGCCACACTTTATGATAAATCTCTTTTTTCCTCCCTCCTCTTAAATCCCAGTGATAATATTGCACTTGTCCCCTGATTTATTATGGAAGGGTCCAAAGTCATGCATTGACTCCATAGTTCAAACTGATTAAGCTGCCTGTATAAGAAGACACACAGGAGCTGTTTTGCATAAGTCTCTGTAATGCTCCTGCTGGAACATAAGGCAAAGCCATCAGCTTCCAGGGGTTTTTATGTCTCACTGTTTCTTTTCAGTTTTAAGTCTATTGAAGAAGGTATTTTTCTTATACAAGGAAAGAGAGTCTATAAAAAGTTAGTTTTCTCACAAAGTCTTTGAGGAGCCTGGAGACACAAATCCCATGATGGTTAAAGTCTTTGCTATGGATACAAGAGATCTACAGCAGAAAATTAAAAGCACCACTGTTCAAATTTTCGTTCAAATTAGAAGTAGAAAACAGAAATTACTCTGCTGATTCAAATTAATTAATTCAGTTCAGTTTAACGATTTGCGGTCACTGAGTTTATAGTTTGTTAATTGGTTCTAAGCTTTACATCACATCGCCATTCAAATGCACTGAAGCATGTACCTCACCTAATATACACATCATCATTCAAAGGCAATTCAGTGCATACAGCAGTTATTGAAAGTTGATTCAGACTGTCTCCAGTTCAGCAGTTCATTCTGTCTGCTACTAGTCCAGGCTACGTCCAGTTCAATGCAAAACCTTGTCTTTTTATGCACTGTACATTTTCATTTTTATTCATATGCTTTTCATGGGAAATCCCTAGTCCAAGAAGACCTATTCAAGACAGCACAGCAAGCAACTAAATTGAAAAACAACTGTAAAATACAGTAAACCAGAAATAAGATCAAATTAAATGCATAATGAAAAGACTAAATCAAGCTTAAAAGCAGTTGCATTTCTTAGTTAACTTTTTGCAGGGATTTAAATTATTCCAAGGGGAATAGACTCCAGGGAGCAACGTAGCAGAAGGCTTTATTCCACAGCTCTGTGCAAACCGTTGGAACCTGGTAATGAAGCCACCTGGTGGAACAAAGCTGGAGATCGCTTGACCTTTGAGGTTGAGAAGCTTTAGGAGATTACATATACTGCATATGAGGGAGTTTACACATAGACTTGTACACAGAAATATCAAATTTGTTGACTATGTTGACTCCATGACAGCCAGTCTTGCAAATCATATACAGTACAATAACTATAGGAACCATGGTTGGTTATACTATCATAAGCACTGGTAGAAAGGTGGAGTGTACAAGAGCAGTACGTATTAGCATTGTTTTTCTTCTATTTATATTTTTCTATTTCACTGACCTTTACACAGTGGAGCATGGTGTTAATAAAATAATGTTCACAACACTAACATAGGACATGCCTCTTTATGTAAAATTTAAAAAAAGTTACCCAAATCTTTTGCCTCCGGTGTCCTTGGCTTTTTTCAATTTTGTACCTACTCAACTTCTGTCTTATCAGAAAGAAATATGACCCAAGAGAAAGCCTTCGGGGATTGAATCTCCTCCTTGTATGTCATGTTTTACTGTCCGCCCTGAGGGAAGCAAAAGTAATCACAGAGGAGCCGCAGGCCCCAAAACATGTCAGATATAGATTATATTGTGGTTGAGAGGGATTTTGTTTTAAAAATACCTCCTGCCTCCCCACTAAAGCTGTATTCCATCATCTAATTTCTTTTCCCTGCTGGTTTCCAGTGGGTTCAAGGTTCATTTGGATAACAAAGGTGAATCGACTGATGTGAGGGGGAAATTTGGTAGCCGTTTTAGGTCTTGAGTTTTTAATTTCATAATATTATTAATATCCCTAACTGCTTATCCGCACTCGGGTCGTGGGGGGCTAGAGCCTATCCCAGCTGACACTGGGCGAGAGGCGGGGTACACCCTGGACAGGTGGCCAGATTCTAACAAGGCAAACACATAGAGACAGACAATTCACATTCACATTCTCATTCACACATACAGGCAATTTAGAGTAACCAATTAAACCTAAGTGCATGTTTTTGGACTGTGGGAGGAAGCTGGAGTACCTGGTAAGAACCCACGGTGACGCGAGGAGAACATGCATACTCCAGACAGAAGAGCTGCAGGCCAGAGTCGAACCAGCGACCTCTTGCTGTGAGGCAGGAAGCTAACCAATACACTACTGTGTAGCCCCAGTTTTAAGTTTTGTTTTAGTTTAACTTTGTCACCTAAATCCTGATTATTTAACTTACTGTGATCAGTGAAATTCGACATATTTTATTATTGTTTTAGTCATTGTTAATCATGAATAATTTTGTCATGATTGAGTAAGCCATAAGTAAACAGCTACTAGGTCACAATCCAACTATTCTTAATGCTTCTATGGGCCACAGACCAGAGAAATAGAATAAGAGTAGAACCAGCATTTTCATTCAAGTCAGCATAGTAGGATGGTCAGATCAACGGCAATTTTTATGAGTAATCTACCCTTCACACTGATAAGAACGGTGATGTGAATAGTAGCAAGCCAGCATATGTATAAAATGACTTGTGGTAGTTGTGAATTCACTGAAATTATAGGTTTTGCAGTAACAGCCAAACGAGCCATACAAAACATCAAATTTAACATTGCAATGCTTCTTCTGTACACACACACACACACACACACACACACACACACACAGAGAGAGAGAGAGCGTAGGAAAGCTTTTTTACTATGACCCAATGTTCTGTTTTGGTCGGCATATTCTATGGAACCACTGCAGTATGTAAATATGGTGGCGTTAGCTAGCTACCTAGCCAGAAAGCAGTTTAAAGAAAATTATATATATTTTTGCAAAACAGTGATGTTAAACTGACCATAACTGAAGCAACCAAGGTGAAAACAACAAACAAAATTATTTATCTGCTCAAAAGAACACCCCAACAACTGAAATGCCATTTACACACATAAAGTAGATATTGAGTTTGACCAGAATATTTACATAGCCACCCAGCACACTACTTACCTGACAAAAAGTTCTGAATGCCAAGCACAGAACAAAGCTGCTGTCAAACAACTATCACTAGACAGCTGCAATCCCAAGCATGTTAAAAGTAAGGATATGAAGAATGGGCCAGTCAGCAGCAGACACACCCTGGGCCACACCACAATTCCAGCTAGTCAGAGAGAGGCCGCACCTATGGGTGGAGGACAAAGATCCCCACAGATGGAGCACACACTCCAACACTGCCAAGCAAAGCTGGACACATTTTTTTTTATTTTATCAAGGACCATATCCTTTATCAGATCTTTAATAGCAGTTTGAAATATGTCACAAAACCTTTAAGTTGTCCTGGTGATAGATGACGCAAGTTATTAGATTTGATTCTGCAGGCAAAATGAATGTGTGTACCATGTTTCATGTCATTCCAGCTGATAGTTGCCAGGACATTTTTACTCAAAAGCACAAAAGTTAGCCCCATGGTGGACCGAGCCTAAAAGTCAAATCATATTTTTTTCATCATTTTTGATGATAATCCTTCCAACTTGTAAGCATATGTCAGCCTGGACCAAATTCACAGTACTAGCATGGGTCACAGGCAATTACAAATAAGGCTAGAGTGGAACTTATTGATAAAGTAAACCAAAGTTCAGGAAAACAAATAAAAAGACAGCTGAAGGATTATTTAACAAAACCTCTGCCCGAGGATCTCAATTTCTGTATTGGCTCATACACGGCTTAAATGTTAGAAATATAGTAGCAAGGACAACAAGTGTCATGCAGGAAATCATTCTGATTACATAACACTAGAAGCCAATGTAAAGCCTGTAGCTGAGTTCTGAGGAGTCCCTACTCATAACTTTTGTTTAGACAGGTATTGATAGTGAAAGAAAGTTAAACAACCAACTTGAGCTCCCTGTAGTTCAGTAAACTGAGTTGCTGCCAGAATAACTTTAATGTATTTCAACTAAAATAATGGTAGTGGTGATAGTACAGCTATTACACTGGTCAGGAAACTAGATGACACAGAGACATTGTGCTTCGTGTATTTTTATTCTAACCTATAGAGGCTGTACCGCTTGTGGGGAACCATGTTTTGTGTGGAGTTTTTGCCACAAAGTAAATGCCTAATACTCACATACAACGCCCTGTGAATCCCACTCTTCGGACTTATTCTATTCAGAGATTTCACATTAAAAAGGATAAGATGGATTTAAGATTCAATTCAATCAATTTCTCTGTTTTCAGCCAAGCTCTTTCTCACAGAGTATTCCTTCTTGAATGGCCAAACGTGCACTGCTGAGAGCTGCAAGTTTACACAAAGAAAATGTACTCTTCTATTTCATGCTTGACGGCCCTGTGAGGAGAATAACAATTTTACAACAGCGAAGCCGGCCTTTGCACACGCACTCAGGTGCACACATTTCCCGTGTTATCTTTCTTTTGAGCTACTAAACAGGGAAAGCGCAGATACAGTCATTTACTTCGACAAATTGTTTTACACTGCAGAAATGAGTTTCAGCAGCTCTACAGAAGCTCGACACAATGCAGAAATAATTACCTCACATGTGAGAGGATGCAATTAGTGGAATCGAAGAGATTGAAATCAGCTTAAACTCTTAATCTCTACGAGTGGAACAATATAAATACAAATGGCAGGAGTAATTGCATTGAGTCTATTAATTGTTAATCAAGCTGTTGGCTGATGCAATGCAGACATTAAATAACAAAGCCAGTTACCACATAAATACAATAGAGCTTGTGTTTTCATTAAGATACAGGGAGACTACTGCACAGAGTGCCTCTTTAACGCATGCACAAATGCACATGCACATTCATACATATTACACTCACACACTATATTTAATAAGGCAGCTGAAATGTAAACATTGAATGAGAAGAAGACTGAGTCCCTGCATGCATGACGAAATTGAAAATGAAGAAAATAATCGATCCATGAGCAGTTCTGGTGAAACTGTTTTTCCCAAAATGCAAAAGAATACTACTTATTACTGTGGATGGCGGATTTCCATTTAAGAGCTCTTTCTTACAAATACATTACAGTTCAGTTTTTTTAAAAAGTAAATGGCGTGTAATAACATTTATTTAACATTAAAGTGCTGTTTTTTTTAGGTTATTAACAAGATCTCCGACCTAAACGAGACAAAAGGTGTCTATATTATGGATATTTGTCAATATCCATAACGACCCATATGAGCGTTTGTCAAATGACCCAAATGAGCGTTTTGCGGTTCGCATGCATTCTTAAAACAATGCACCTGTCATTATACATACACATACAGTTTGCAGTTTAATTTAGACTACAAAACCACTGATCTAGGTTTGGGGCAAAAAAAATCCTGGGAAGGCGTTATAAAAGTCCATTTCAACAGTAAATAAATGTACGTAAATGCTGGAAATTAAGTAGTTACAAATGTGACATGACTACCGGAAGTGTCATAGTTACGTGAATATGTGATGCATGAAAGTTTGGTTGTGTTAAAATCACATTGTTTACTTTTGTTTTCACATGGGACATGAACCCTAGTCTCCTGGGTCAAACCCTCCATAATTATGGGTTGTGTATTGCTGCCTGCACTTAAGGGGAGACCATTCTCATGAATTCTGTTGAAATCCTGCTCTAAATTGACAGCAATTATATTATTTATATTATATTGGTTTTCTCTATTGATTACAATTTTAATATGTGTTTTTCCCTTAATCTTAACCAGGGACAAAAAGTGCAATTTAGCTATGAAAGTCATATATATATATGTCTGTGTGTGTGCTCTCTTTTTCAACTGGTGATTAAATTAAACTTTTTGTTTTATCGGCACTTGCACTGAAAAAATCCTTGAAACATTATTAGAACATCTTGTGTCAGTTGGGACTGAAACAGAAGAAAAAACAAACAAACTTTGTGCTGGACATCACAGATTGATTAACAGTGCAGGAATATTTCATCTTCAATATTTTTTTTTTTCTTTAAAGACATCCCTCAAACCATTTACAACTATTCCCAACTATAATTACACCAATTGATCTTCTGTTGGCTGACAGAGGCACTGCTCACTGACAGAAAAGCAATGCACTAGCCAAGAGTAGCGGAGGACATGTTTACTGCTAATAAATAAGGTTTCTTCAGTTTCCCTCTAAACACTGGAGGTGTGGAAACCCTGCAGAGTGGGACACATGCCTTGGTGAAGGCCAGAGCCACAGCGCTGGCACAAAATCATTGCACTCTGTGCTGCTTGTTGAATATTAAAAGGGTGGGAAAAAGCCCAAACAATCCAGCAGGGCATCTGGGCAGAAGCTACGCAATGAGCCACACAACCTATTTTGTCTCTATCAAGCGACCGCTCATTAACTGAAAGCGTCTCTGGACTGGCAGGAAACAAATCCTAAATCAAGAAATTAATTCAGATGAAAACACAAAACAGTCGAGTGAGACAATGAGAGATTGGAGAACAGCGACACAGTCAATTTTACAAGGAATGAGTGACCCATAATTAACTTTGATGTTTCCTATCAATAGGCGACTCAAGTGAGAGCTGCTGCTACAAATTGTATCCCTGTTTGGTACTAATGCATCATGTTATTCCTTTTTTCCGAGAACAGAATAAAAAAAGTTCAACTCTTGAGGTTCACTTGAAGCTGCACTTGAAAAATGCAGGTGTTTGGTGTGCTAAAGATTTTTATTACTGTTAAAATGTGAGTGAAACATACTATATATTGATACCTAATGTTATGAGTGAAAGGTAGTAATTGGATGCACCTGAAGGATCATCACTTAGTATTTCTTAAAAGATTGATTTTAATTGATGATAAGGAATTATTGTCAAATATGAACTCCTTGGCAGGTCTTCAGGTCCCTTTAATTTATAGAATCGTCACAGATCTTTTTAGTAGTTCCAATTTTGAATCACAAATACACAATTCGATTTAATTCAATTTATGGTGTTGATAAACGCGGTGAAAAAAGAGGGATTGGTGTGCACAAGCTGGTTTCGGCTTTTTTCTGTTATTTTTAGGCATTGTGGTGTTGACCTTAAAAAAAGTGATCGCACATCCGCTGTCTGCATTCATCTTTTCTCTCCATGACTTTAAAACTGTGTGATTTAGGCCTGTACAGTTCTTCTTTATGTTCATTTTATCCAATTCATGCATGACTAATGAGGCGAAATGCAAGACTAAAGATCATGCATCTACCGGAAGAGAGGTTGGCCATAAAAGACTAACTGGCCAGGTTAAAGCTTTACACAAACACAGGGATATACATATAGGTGTATCTCAATTAATTAGAATATCATGGAAAAGTCAATTTCCAGTAGTTCAAGTCAAATAGTCCCAACCAAGTATTGAGTGCAAGTAGATGGACATACTTTTCAGAGGCCAACATTTCGATATTAAACATACTTTTTAAAATTGTCCTTTTGTAGCCACTGAATTTTAGGTCTCCATTAAATGTAAGCCATAATCATTATAATAATTAGAATAAATTAAATAAATTAAGATATGAAATATTCAATTCTGTGTGTAATGGATCTATAAAATGTGTTATTTCCACTGTATGAATTGAATTACTGACATACATAAACCTTTTTATGTACCAGGCATTAAAATGAAAAAGAAAATGAAGAAAACAAAGGTGGTCTAAAACATTTTTACATGACTGTATTCATAAAAAAGATTGATCTCAGAATGTATGTTTTCATATTGGAAAATTAAATTTAATATAGAACAAATCTATTTTTAAAAACCAGCCCTATTAATTAATACCCACGACCATCCAAAGACCTCCAAATCAAATATTTAGCGGGGTGTCATAAATGTAGCTTATTATATATTATTTTTTATCAGTACTGTAAAGTCTGCATGCTGAGGTTGAGGAGCAGCATAGAAAATGTGACTTAATGTAAACTATAAAGAAATCTTTATGCATGTGAGCCACTATAAATTCAGTCAATTTACTTTCCTTCCTAAACTTTAAGTCACACTCAAAATCACTCAAAATGAACCTTCACTTCTCTGTCCTTGGCTGCCTCAGTAAAGTGAAATCCAGCCAAGTCAAATTTCTTTTCAACGTGTTTTTAACAAGAGTGGTTCATTATGATGTAATTTCCATCCACTCAGGTTCATTCTGTTCTACTTTGTGCTTCTGTGGCTGTCGAAATTGATGTCCATGTCCCTTTTGTGATGAATTCCTCCCTGTGTGATTGTTGAGCATTGGTACATAACAGCATAAAAGAAGCTCTTCGATTGTGAGCATTACCCCAGACCCTGACATTTCCTGTTGAATGTAGATAACTGGAAAATATTATCTGTATATTAGTTATCTAAGGTAATTTGGGCTGAAACATATCACTGACAGTTTGTTAAAACATCTAATCCAAGCTCATTTTCTTTATTAATCTGTTTTGGCATTTTGCATTGTGTGTGTGTGTGTGTGTGTGTGTGTGTGTGTGTGTGTGTGTGTGTGTGTGTGTGTTTTGACTGTAACCTGCTGTTTAGGATGAACTTTGGTCTTGGTCCAGTTGATGAGTTTTCATCCTTTACAGTAATGAACTGGACATACACCATTGAAGCAGTTTCATGTAGGAGTTGTACTAGAAGGAAAATTATTTTCACCCAAAGCTTTATTACCACCTGATGAGGTAATGAAAAGGTGTTGCAGTGGTTCAGAAACGCTAAGATTAAACACATCTGTGATTTAAAAATGTTAAAAACAAGATTCAATGTACCAGTGGTTTGCAGAATCACACAATGAGAACATTATTCTGACAACAGGGTTGTTATAAATCACATTCACACAAACAGCTGGCGACTCCCACCCTGCGTGGGTCAACTCGCCTCAAAACCACTTCCAGACTTTTCTCTGTCTTGGCTCCCAAATGGTGGAACGAGCTCCCCACAAACATCAAGACCTCAGACAGCCTGTACATCTTCCGCCGCAGGCTGAAGACCTATCTCTTCCAACAATACCTCGGTTAAGTCATGGTCACCTAACAGATATATATATATATAAAAAAAAAACCCTCTTATTTCTTTTCTCTTCTTTTCTTCTTTAACATATAGCACTCCTTAGCAATGACAGTTAGCTCTTAAAGTTATGTACTTACTCGATTCCTATGGTCTATGTCTAGTACCATCAGGTTGAATGCACTTATTGTAAGTCGCTTTGGACAAAAGCGTCTGCTAAATGACATGTAATGTAATGTAAATTAAAAAGCAGGCTAAAAACCCTTGGTATGCAAACTCTTTATTTTCACAATTTTCAGCCATCATCACTGTCCAATGTCTGATATTTTACTTGTGAAATTCTAAATTGTAAAGACAGAGATTTGGTGATGCTGGAAGCCAAATTAATATCAGACAGCTTTTAAACAAGTTCAGGATATGATGAGAAATTAGTTTAACCACTTAAAGACTAACTTTAGATGTAAAAACTAAGGTGAATACCAAAAATGTCCAATGCTATTGCACACTGAATTGTAATACCATATGGATGCACAACTATGCTAAGTACTCAGAAAATACTGAACCAAATAAAGGCTTTAAAACAAGGTTAAAGTGGGGATTTACTTCAAACCTCTCTCATGGAATAATAAAGGATTGCCTGTAAACATATTCCTAGTTTCTGTTGGAGAAGCAGGTGCGAAGATAACAGCAGAGTAATAACTATGTGGTGGCACATGAAGTGCTGAGGCAAAGTGTTGCCAGCTCCAAGAGCAGCTTACTGTCCCATCGCAGTTGGAGTCCAATATGACAGATAAGCAGTGCTGTCATCTCATGTCTTCATGTTTTCACTGCTGCTGTAAAGAAAAATGGGATGTTGGGGGCCTATAAGTGATGAATTCGTGTCCGGAATTTTACTGGATTGGAACAGCTGGAACAGGAAATGAACAAGTCATTACATTTTCGCACTTATTAAGCTGCATTTCACATTAAACACAGGAAATATCATGGTAATAAAAAAAGAATGGGTTTTTCCGGCAACCATAACAGCCAATAATAAAGTTAAGCAATTTAAATCTGCTCAAATTAAGTAAATTTTTTTTATCATAATGAATATTTTCTACAAGGTTTTGGACCTTGAAGTTGCCCACAGGTAACTTATGTGTATTAAGCTCCATTAAAAGCTGCTGTAATTTTTGCCCATTAAACAATGATTATAGTTTATTTTTTTTATATATAATACAAAGAAAACCTGGTTGTACTCCAGGTAAGAGCCTCTTACATTAAGTGGCATTATGAAAGACCTGTGTGTGAAGGATCTTAATCAGCTAATAATGAAAAGCATCTTCATGACCCACATAGTTGTAATTAAAAGCATTTCTCCTTGGCCTGTATGCAGGGGCTGCACCTGTCCCTCATTTGCCTCCTTGTGCTGATCTGGGGCAGCACATCTCTGACAGGCCTACAGAGCAGTGCCTGCACACGCTCAGTCTGCGGAGTGAGTCAGGTTCCATTCATAGCATGTAGAGTTCAGCAGAATCTACTACTGTAACAGTCTTCACAGGTTGGAAAAATCGTTTCCCTTCTTGAGAAACACTGCTGTCTTCCAACAAACAAAAGCAAAATGCTGTGTGGACACTTGGTTGGTCTGTTGCATTGTGGCATCCAAAATTCAGTTTGATTTGCCTTCTAAATAGCTGATGACATAGCCCTACTGGCCACTGTGTGAGTCCAATACTTTTGATGATCTTTTTCAGGAAAAGGCTTTCTTACCTTTTGCTTCCGGCAGTGAGTACCCGCTATGAATTTAAGGCTTGTATAAAGCATTACAGAAAAGAGGAATGGAATAATTTCTTGAGAGAAATCAAGGCTGAGGCAAGGTAAGATGAGGAGGAAGAATTAGTAGAATTATCCATGAGCTGGTTGTCAATACACTGACATTGAGGTTGTGATGTTCTATCTTCACGGCTCCAAGTCTGCTGTGTGTCAGGCTGCATCATCCTGGCTGAACCAAAATGGGTCCATCAGCACTTTAACATCTGATCTGCTTGGGTGGAGGCAATCTGCCCCTAAAAATATGTTCATGTTCCAAGAACAGATTAAAGTTATCAGTATAATTGATACACTTCAGGTTTTGCTGCACCATGTGTTCAGTGATAAGAGCCCGCTCAACCTATTGATCCCTCTATAGAACACTGACAGTGGCCTACTCGTAGAAAAATGGACTTACAGTTTGCCTAGACAGTAAAACAAGTCAATTAAGCCTTACTCTACTTCCTTCACTTCTTCTATCATTGGCCCCGATATGTACAGTTGTAAGAAAAAGTATGTGAACCCTTTGAAATGACCTAGTTTTCTGCAATAATTTCTCATAAAATGTGATATGATCTGAATCTAAGTCCCAAGTATAGACAAAAACAACACAAACAATTCACAATGCTGGTGGCAAAAGTAAGTGAACCCTTTGGCTAATGGCTCCATTAAAAGCAAATTGGAGTCAGGAGTTAGTGAACCTGGAGTCCTAACAATGAAATGAGATTTGAGTGAGGTGTAGAGATACTTTGACCTATAAAAACACTCAAACTTTTTGAGTTTGCTATTCACAAGAAGCATCTGATCATGTGAACCATGCCTCACAAAAAAGAGACCTCTCGGAAGACCTGCAGTCAAGAATTGTTGATTTGCATCAAACTGTAAGGGGTTACAAAGTGAACTCAAAGACTATATGTATTCACCAGTCCACAATGGAGACGATTTAGTACTGTGGCTACTCTCCCTAGAAATGGGCGGCAAGCAAAGTTCACTCCAAAGGCACAATGCAGAAAGCTCAGTGAGGTACAAAAAAAAGAGAACTCCAGAGTAAAAAGTAAAGGCTTGAAGGAGTCATTGGAACTGGTACATATCTAGTCTTGATTCTACCACACACACACACACACACACACAAATCGAACAGGTGTGGTGTCCATGGCAGGACAACATGGAGGAAACCTAGCCTGGGTATACCCATACTGCCTTGCACGCTCGATTTCATTTCAAACTGCGAAAGGGTCTGGTGTCAATAGCGGATTCTTAGCCCTTTTTTAGGGATCCAATCACAGAACGGGGAGGGACGGCAAGACGATGACGCGTACTATTGGACAGATGGAAGCTTGTGTAGTTTTGGAGTTTTCTTATGGATCCAACATTGCTGCAGCAGACGTGAAGCTCTCTTTCGATCTACCTGTAGACAGTGTTCTAGATAGTTTAGAGCCAAAGTTGATTTTAAAAGAAGAACAGCGTTTGGCTTTACACTCCTGTGTCACCACGAAAAAGGATGTATTAGCCTTGCTTACGACAGGATTTGGCAAAAGCCTAATCTACCAACTAGCCCCGCTACCGCTCACTGCTGTAACGCCGGTGATCTCGCAGCGAGCCGGGGGACAGTGGAGCCGCCGAGAGACCCGCAGCAGCTCGTCTACTGCCCATAAAACCAGTGGATGTGTGTGGCTGAATGACATGAGGGGGGAATAAGGCGTAAAAATAAAGAATCTTGCAGAAAGTGAGAACTGGAGAAGCAAAGCAGCAAGCAACACTCTCACAGACACACACACACACATACACACTGACACACACCAACACTGCCGGTAGACTGTGAGCTGAAACTATAGAGCAGCCAGAGCCACAACATGCTGCAGTAAAACATTGCAGAAGCAGAATTGAGCATTTTAGTCCCAACGTAGAGATGGGCTAGTCTGAAATTTGCCAAAGACCACCTTGACTTTGGTGTCCCCTCCCCCAAAAGCTTCATTACCCTCAGATGGGGGAATGAAAATGGTTGCAGTGTTTCAGAAATGCTAAGATTAAACATTTCTGTGATTCAAAAATGTCAAAAAAAAAAAAAGATGTAAATACAGCATTCAATGTACCTGTGGTTTGCAGAAACATACAATACCAACATTATTCTGGCAATAGGATTGTTCTAAATCAAATAAAGAAACAGGCCAAAATCCCTTTATATGCAAACACCTATTTTCACACTTTTGGCAATCATCACTGTCCAATGTCTGATATTTTACTTACTAATTGTCAAGACAGCGATTCAGTGATGTTGAGGATTTTTTTGATTTTATGTCAAAGACTATATCTGGGAAGCAGTAGGTTTTAATCGTGTTACCACTTTGATCATGGTCTCCCACACAACTGAAGTTACATGTACACCATCTGCAGCTTAAAAAGTGGTGAATGATTTTATGCAGGCATTGGATTGCAAAAAATATTGTGCAGCCCTTTTTATTCATTCATCGAAGGCTTTTGACACAGTAGACCCTAACGTCTTGGCGAACAAACTTTTTAATATTAGTCTTTCTGAACATGCTGTTGGTTGGTTCTCCAATTACTTATTTATGAGAACACAATCTGTCCAAGTTTCCAGCTCTTCCTCTGCCTTCCTCCCTGTGTCAAAAGGTGTGCCCCAGGGCTCAATCTCGGGTCCTCTTTTGTTCTCGCTGTACATTAGTTATGTTTGTGATTATGTATTAAATGCCTCATTTCTTTACTATGCAGATGATACAGTTTTTTATTGTTCATCCCCTTCCCTAGTTAAGACCCTTCAATACCTGCAATCTGCTTTTGATGTGGTTCAATCCCATCTCACTGAACTCAGGTTGGTATTGAATGCAGATAAATCAAAACTTATGATCTTCTCAAATGGTAAAGACTTGACACCCAATTTTGCAAAGATAACGTCAGTACAAGGTGATGAAATTGAAAGGGTCACGGTTTATAAATATTTAGGGATTACTATTGATCAGAAACTGTCATTTAAACTACAATCAGTCAAGGAAATATTTGATTTCTGCAACTTTCTTGCCTCTACTGGACAATGGTGATCTGCTTTTTATGAATGCAACTAATCAGAGCCTTAAGAAGTTGGACTGTGTTTTTCATTACTGGCTTAGGAAATCGCACACATCATTGTACTTTGTATGCTACGGCTTTGTATGCCACGGCTGAAATGCCAATTTCATACTGTATGTCTGCAGGCTCTCTCATTGGTTAGTTTTTATCTATAAATCTATTCTTGGGCTGCTTCCCTCATACCTGTGTACATACATGTGTCGAAACCAAACTCAGTATGGACTACGCTCTCAAAATATTGTACAGATGCTGGTGCCAAGAGCGAGAACTGAGTTAGGTAAGAAAGCTTTTAGCGAAAGGATTTGAAACTGTCTGAACAGATCAAAAATAAAATTAAAATCTATTCTAAAGGACAAAGAAATCGGTCTTGACCTTGGTCAGTGTGTCTGCTACTTATGAGTCGGCTACTGCGGCTCCTTCAGTGCTGTTGTGATGGCTGTATTTGTATTTAGGTGTTTTTGATAATTGTTTTTAAACAGTTGCTTTCTTGGCCATGTCTCTCTTGGAAAAGAGATTTTTTAATCTCAATGAGGCTTATATATGTGTGTGTGTGTGTGTGTGTGTGTGTGTGTGTGTGTGTGTGTGTGTGTGTGTGTGTGTGTTTGTGTAATCATCTCTTTAGCTGTTTTTTTCCTGTTTTTCCCTACTCTGACTTTTTAATTATATATTTTTATTTTTCTGTCAACTGGTTCTCTTCACACTGCCATCTCCAAACTTATCAGGAGCCATCTCTACTTCTGAATCATTGTGTTTTTTAATGTTTTAAACCTCTTTTTTTTTTTCCAGTTGCTATGTTTGGAATGACTGTGGTATGTGTTTATGCCTATCCTATGGTCAACAAGATCTCCAACTGTCAAGACCTGGCTATTAAGCCATGAAGAAGATTGGGAAAACACAGACAAACGGCAATTTAACTAATTATTTATTTAACAAAGAATAATAAATCAATCAAAACATAAACCAAAGATATGATGAGGTGTGACTATCAGTAAATTCAATAGTGTGGGTGAGTGTATGCATGAGTGTAGCTGTAATGTGAAAAGAAGATGTTGTGTGTCCGCAAACAAATGAAAGGCATAAAGGAGAGAGAGAGTGCCAGGCTCCAGGTAGGTTGGGTCATATAGCTGAAGAGCACCGGGCTCAGGTGCTCGCAACTAATCATCAGTGGCACTCCACCTTCCAGGTACCTGCTACAATAGAGCACAGGATATAATCAATAGTCCGTCAGGGGACCGTCACGCAACCTAAACCACAGAATAAGCAGTTTGTCAATACTACCCATAACAACCTATTATGCATTTCATTATCATAGAGCGGAGCATTTTGAAAATAACACACACGTCGTTATACATACATACACGTACAGTTCACAGTTGTAAAATAGACTGCAGTTTCAGTGAATCTACGCTACAAAACCACTGACCTAGGCTTAGGGCAGAAAACTTCATGGTAAGGCGTTATAAAAAACAGTTTAAACAGCAAAAAAAATGCACGTAAATGGCGGAAGTGAAGTAGTTACGTGGGTGACGTGACTTCAGTTAGTTATGTTAACACATGACTTACAAAACCTCAGCCACAGATGTTACGTAAAAATCGTAAGTTACGTAAAAAACTGCTTACTTGGTTTTCAGATGGAACCCCATTCTCCTGGTTGATAGTCCGACGTGTGTATGGCCCATCCTGTGTGTGACATTTGCCATTTAAACTCAGCATCACCGTCAATCATTACAACTACGTTAGCAAGAACGCGCCGGAGGACAGTCTAAAATGAAAATACAAGTCTTATTTTGATGCCTGGACAGGCGACCTATAGTGTTGTTTTTGAGCGGAGACCAGTCTCCTATGGCTGTCTGATGTCTGTGGTCAAAGTTAGCTGAGCTGAATCTATGAATTTTTCTTCTGTTGAAGTACAGTCTTGCAAAGTCTTACTCCCTCACTTGCTAAATGTGGGAGAAAACAGTGGGTTCAAACAGGCTTTAAGCTGCACAAAGCTCCACAGTAATGTATCAATTTACAATAGTTCTGACAAGTCTGTTGGTTCACTGTTGATATAAAAATACTGCTTAATGACGTTTAAGATAGGCTTTTTTAAATATACTGACATGCACTTTTCTTTGACTCCTGGTTTGTTATGTGTTTCAGTGGCAAATGCCTGCATCTACCATCATCACTTATAACAGGCTTATATACAAACAACAAACAGTGGCAATATAATATGTCAGACCCATATTAAAAAGTGTAATGCTGTGGTTCTTCAAAGCTTGTCTCTCCTTCTCTGTCTCCATCTGTCTGTCTTTCCTCCTCCAGAGTCTTGTTATCTCAGTCTTTGGTCAGTGGAGGATGTCAAGGCCCAGTGTGAGACAGAAAGATCCCCTATTAACCCTGACTTCAAAACAAACTAACAAGCAATACAATCTAGACTCAGTGAAATATGAAAGCATGTGATGCTCACTGTGTTGAGAGAAAAAAATAAAAATAACTAACAGCTGCAGTCAAGTGACTCATCTTTAAATGAGCCTGAGGGGCTTTTAAACAGCACATCATCCCACAAAATGGAGCTTTTGATTTTAATAGTGGTGCTGACAATGCAAGAAACAATTACAGTGTTAACTGATAGTGAATGTGATCTTTAAGATCAAAAGAAAAAAGCAGCCTTGGGAAGCCATCTCCAACCAGAATGTTTTAGTGTTTTCTTACTCTTCATTAACTCCTGTTGTTTGAAAAACAAATGCAAATTCTCCTCTTGTGCAAAGTGAGGTCATGTACACCTCCAGTCTTCACAGACATTAGAAATACCCACACCTTAATTAAAGGCAGCTGCATTTAATCATTACTCTATGTACTGAGATTTTTTATCTTGTTATGTGGAAGCCTTAAAGGAGAGAGCATGCTTGGTCCACCAAATAATGAGGATTCAGATATGTGTGTGTGTGTGTGTGTGTGTGTGTGTGTGTGTGTGTGTGTGTGTGTGTGTGTGTGTGTGTGTGTGTGTGTGTGTGTGTGTGTGGTGTGACTTTTTGACAAATGTTAATACCAGTGATGGTATAAATGTGTGTAAAGTTAGAAAAGGCGACAACAGGAAGCAGACAGGGTGAAATTGGCGTCAGGCACAAAGCTGGTTGGCTCTTGAAGGGCCATTAAAGTGACATGGAACAAATTGTAGGGGCTCACTGGAATGAATCGCTGCTTTCAGGCTTTAAACACTGCAGGATTTTCTCTTTCTCTTCCTTTCTCTCAGGTTTGGAGCTATTATTGTTGTTATTATTTATAATTTTACAACTTTCATGACCACCTGGGGTTCAAATGTGTATAAAAACACATTACATATCACATTACATGAACAGCTTGTACAAAGAAACATAAAAGTCTTGCATTCAGTAATTTAATTTTATTTGGAACTTTCTTTGTATGAAGCTCTGGTCAGTCAGGGGCCTGTTCACAGGTGCTCCAGTCCTTTATAGTTACTGAGAGAAGTGCTGGTCTTCCTATAAAGGTCACTTGATATACTTCTCTGTAATGATGTAGCTGCTGTCCATCAGCATTTCTAAGCAGCTTAAGAATGTGGCAAACCTGAGCTCTGACTCATGTATCCATTAAATGCTATAGTCTCTGAACTATTCTCATACAGCTCCAGATATCTACTGCAGGGTGTGGTCCTTTAACCCATTTAAGCCAGGAAAGCATTACTGCATTTCTACCATTAAAACCGGGGGCACTCTTGCGTTATTCTAACATTAAAGCCGGGAAAGCGGATACGTCGTTTTGTAGTATTTGTAGTTTTTTCCACCTATTTTCTGTCTATTGGCCAATGAAATGCATCAGAATACATGTGGGAGTGTCGCAATGTAACACAGGACTTTTCCAGAACTGAAATCATGGCGAAAGACAACTATAGCAGAGGGAGCTCTGATATAACAGGTATAAGCTCTCAAATACTTTTTGAATTTCATTTCTATCTGCTACAGAGGCTGAAAAATCGATTATTTAGTAGGCGTTGACACTTCTGTTGAATTTCCAGAAAGGTTCAGGTTTTAGGAGGTTATTTTAAAATCGCCAATAGGTTTTACAGGCATTTTTTCCAGGTGTTTTAGGCCTAAATGGGTTAAGGCATGTTCCACAAAGTCTGTAAAGTTCCATTCTAACAATTTTATCTTTGGAGACTATCCCATAGGTCATAGAAGGTCCCCATAGGTTGGCTCCACCCTTATGTTTATTGTTAGGCAGCAACCTCCAGTGGCCATAACGATTATGACAGTACAGGTTACCTAGTATAAAGATCAACAAAGTCAACGCAGGGAGGAGGTTTGGGGTCAATGAATTGGTCAAACAAATACAGGACTTTGACCAAGGAGACAGCTGTTTGTATCCTGTGTCAAACCAAAAGACAAGTGGTAGAAACCAATGATCTATTTATCGTATGAGGAATATTTGCATATTTTGGATGTTGCAGAACTTGAGCGTTGATTCACTTGTTGTAATGAGGGCTTGTGTTTTGTTTTTATCATTGACTATTGCGACGTCATCTTGCTCTCAGATTTAAACAGTTACCTTTTTTCTTGGATAAAATGGCAATGGGTAGGTGGTCAGTAATGATGACAAACCTTGTACAATATCTGCTCAGCATCAACTGGCAGACAGACTGCATTACTCATTTTTAGATGTAAGTGATGAAAGTGGAACATCTGGCAGCTAAGGGGACAAATACTTTTATTTTTAGGGGTTGATTGAAACCAAACCACTGAACTACTTAAATGCATTCATTCAATAACTGAAAATGCTGAAATTTGATATTGAAAGACATACAGACACACACACACACACACACACACCACCACCACCAACTCCACTAACTCCACAAAATCACAGTGATTTTCCTCTTAAATCAGCTCATTTGCATGCAAAGCCAGAGTTTTCTTTCCAATTACACACTTGAACTGGAGCAAAGTAAATCTGGGAAGGGGTTTAGAAATTATAGTTATTAGATTATGATGAGCAAAGTTCAGTTGAAAGGATTAAGCCTCTGCAGTTCACATGAGAAAGGAAGTACTCCACACAGCACTCTCCATGCACTTCAACCAGAACCTTGTATAATCCCTACATAGCACAGAAAGGCCTAGAATTACTTAGTTTTTTCGATTTCTTTTTCTATATGTGCTTTACCAAAGTAAGATTAAGATGCATAATCACATTTACGCATCATTTTGGAGGTTGGTCTGATGCAAATACACCACAGCAATTGATTTATGGGAACACCTTCATACTTCATATCATATTAACTTTCTATTAAATACATGAATTAATTTACTTTTACACATATTTTTACATGGCTGAATGTGCCCATATTGATCTTTTTTTGCCCAGAAACTTGCTGCAATGCTTCCTTAAAGATATTCATAAGCAAGTTTTGCACTTTTCCTTTGAAGTCTTTTCAACCACAAGACCACATAAGTCATTGTTCCTAAACCCTATATGACTAACAGACTAAAACTACTTGGTTAAGAAAATCACATAGTTAGGCTCTGTAAAAATATTTTAGTCAGCTATGATAGTTAGGTAAAATGTAATGTAGAATGTCACTTTTGCTACACACAGAAGTTACATACAAAGCTTAAAATAACAATGTTGCCTTTTGCCTTCAGTGGGGAGATGAAAACTGGTCTCCTGGGTCACAGTTGGATGCATCAAACTGACCCTGAGTGGACCTTGTTGTTTATATACTCCGTTACCCCACTTCCGCCTTGGTTTTAATTTCTACAGCCACTAGAGGGTGCTGCATAGCAATAATGGTAAATATGGGTTGCATTCAGGCGGCAACCTCCGGGTCTGAGCAGGGAGGCAAACCAGGAAGTGCCTTTAGCTGCATTCTACAGAAAATTCCAACAGGGGATGCTAAGTTTGGCTGCAAAAACATTTCTGTCCATTAATTTCAATGCAAAATGAGAAAACTTCTCACTTGATTAATTACCTCATAATTTTTTTTTAAAGGACAACACTATGGTCTCAATCTCTAGTAAAAAATCTTCTTCAAGACAATTTGATGTTAATAGTTCATGAATATAATAATAATAGATAAAGAATCATATGATTTGGGGAGTGGCTACCTTTCATTGACAGGTCACTAACAAGGCGAGCCGTCATCAGGAGAGAAGCAGAACAATGCGAAACACTGTATCAATAAAGTTTTATATAATGTTATATAGATATAAAAAAGGAGGTTTACCAGTTTGGTCTCATCATTTTGACCCTTTCACACTGTATTTTCACTTAATGACTTAATACGTTTATTTGAACGATTTGTTCATTAAAAATGTCTTGTTCAGTGTTTGGTTGGACTAACAGACACTCCAAGGAGTCACTGTTGATTTTTCTGAAGTGTGCCCTTTTTTTAGGTGGTAAGACAAAAAGAAACCAAACATGCCAAGATTTCTGATTGCCTGCCTGTCTGAGAGTGGCATATAGTAGCATAAAGGTAGATATAATTGTGTAAAACTACGGATTTGAACTGGAGAAAAGTTTTATATTTCCCCATGAGTAAAACCTAAAAACCCAAACTTACAAAAGTAATTTTGTGCTGGTTCATCAAACGCTCCACCTATCTACATTTCCATTACCCTAGCTGCCAGTCTATACTTCATCCTGCCTCCAGTCAAGTAAACATCCACCACTCTCCTGGCCCACCTACCCATCCATTCCTCAATGTAATCTCTGTCCACCCAACCACACATCCGTCCATCATTCACCCCTTTATCTGTTCAAGTCACTTTATTGGAGGCTGCCAGGGGAGAGGTTTTTTTTTTCTTTTTTTAAGTTTGACAGTGCAAAAGACAAAGTGCTCTTGAGGATGACAGCAAGCTGGTCAAATAGAAGCAGGTAAGTGGCACCTTCAGTTCATCACTGCCAGCAGAGAGTGAGCAGCCACATGCTGTGCCTGTGATCCTCTGACAGGATCGCTCCACGGTGGCAATCAGACAGAGTGATTTCCGCCAGAAGACGTCCTGCTGCTCTGCCTCTTTTCTGGCTCTCATCAGGATTCGACCCCCCCCAACACAGTCTCATTAAGTTCTGTCAAAATTAACACATGCTTTAAGATGTGGACTGCACCAAAAAAAAAAAAAGAATTAAGAACAGGTCCTGTTAGTTAGAAATGACATAGCTGGAAAGTTTGATATGAGTAAGTAACATCAGGCACCTAAATAAAGTAATTTCATATAAAAATGTCAACGAATGGCCTATTCTGGGGTGTTGTAACAGCTCAAACTGCCTAATGGTGAACAGCACCAGATTCTGCAATGTCCTTAAAACTTATCCTTACTGTGATGTTGCCAGGCAAATCATTGCAATCGCGATCTTTCCCGAGGAATTACAGCATGTGACTCTCCATAAAACAACAACTTGTTCCTTGTGTACAGAAAAACAAGACACAAAAGGCTGATTAGTGAACTTAGGAGATGTTTTTGAACTTCGAAGATAGTAAGTCTGCAGCTTCCAGTCCTCCAGCTTCAGAATTAATGGCATAAAGAGTACCATTTTTCTTGTATAACTGTGAAAGCGAATAAGCATTTCCCCCCAAATTTCAAGCTTTTCTTTTAAGATAAAATATGTTACAAACTACGGTCTGGACTCAAATGTACAGCTCAGGAGGCTGGTATCAGTGCAACCGCAGTCTTTTATTCATGTTAGCAGAAGTAATGTGCAGGGGGGAGGGGTGGAGTGTCTTCCCAGGGTCCAATGGTGCAGGTGAGGTTACGAGTGCTCAGGAACAAGGAACAAAGCCTTTTGTTTGGCGTCCACCATGTGTTAATGGCGACACTGCTTCAGCATGTGGAGAGAAAGGATCCTGCAGTTTAACTCACACGACTGGAGAGGCACATGGTAGCAAGCGACAGGCAGCCAGGAACAAAGGCAACGGAGCATACAATGATCTTAAGCATTGCAGAAAAAACTAAAGTAATTAGCACACAAGCGAATAAACACAGGAGATAGTAAACACACTAAAGAGGTCAAGGTTCGACAAACTGCCAAGTTGGGTGACGAAACGATCTGGCAACAGGTGAAGAGAAGACTGAGGTTTTATACTGTGAGGGTTGATTGCTGGATCAGGTTCACCTGGTCCTGCCTGTGAACAAAACCATGCCCATGCACTCACACACAGTCAGTACGTTGACATGACACTAAACAAATAATTGCCTTAATCCATCTATAACTGGACAAATGGGACAAGGACAGAAGTCCAATTAGACGCCAAAATCGAATTTTAGGCATAGCTCGATTAAACTGTGCATGTAAATGCACTGACTGAAACAGACAGTGGAGGAGACACAAGAGGATCAGACAAACAGGGAAAGACAACAACAAACAATCAGAATCAGAATCCCCTTTATTGTCATTGCATAGAGTACCTGTACTAGTACAACGAAATTAGCCATCAACCTGTCCAAACGTATAAAAACACTCACAAACGATATGACAGAGGTGGACAGGACAGGAAGACAGGGAGGAAGAGGGAGAAATACAAAAACAAAAGGGGAAGGAGGAGATGCCAGACACAGATCCTGACAAAATAACCATAAACTAAATGTTTTTATGGTGCATCCCTGGGAATATGACTTGAACAACTGTTGAATTGTTTGGATAAGGCATCCTAGTTTTATTTTATATTTGCTAAATCATGTATTTTCATTGTGCAATAAAAGGAAACACTATAACACTATAATATCACATACATACAAAAATAAAGAAACTTCAAAGGATATATATGACATATACGTCAGATATATTGCTCTGGATATATACTGTATGTCATTAATGCAATGGCTGTTTTTGCCCCCCAAAATAAGTGGCCGGTTTATTAAAATAATAGATGATCAAAAGCTGAGATATATTCTGTTTATAATGACATTTCTAGCTTTAGGTATAAAAATGTGGTAGCACTAGAACAAGGAATTGAATGAATATTCCTTTAAAGCAAGTACTAATTTTCTCTCCAGGAATAAAGAAAGTATTTTAACTATATATGAGATTGCTGTCAGAGCACACAGTTTCTCATTGAATGACAAACTTTAATGTGTTATTTCTGTAAGTGGTGCCAATGTAAGTGATAGCCTTTCTGATGAAAAATCTAGGAGAAAGAAAATTAAGTAAGGGAGAAATTAATAGTGCACACTGCCAAGTCAAGTTCAATGTACTTACTTGGAAGCACCAAACACTGAAGTCATCACTCATAGAGACTTAATGGATTACATTTAGAAGGTGAAAAGAAAATATGGGTTGAGCTACACAGTTCCCTCTTGACCTTTGAAACAACTATTTCACCTCAAGGTTGTGTTTGTTTTGGAGCTTACGACTGTACAGGGTGTACATATGCTCATTTATCATATAACAGTATGTTCAAACCTTTCATGATTATGCATATTTTTTTTCAATTAATCTTAGAGGATTAACATTGTTAGCACCAATAATCAGGCAAGGTGTATGGTCGAAGCATGTTATTGAAGAGTCAGAGGATCTGGATGAGTCAAGGTCAGTCCTCCTCAGCCACCAACATACGAGCAGAGGAGGAGTAAGTGTGTGCGAATCTCCCTGGCATTAGGGTGCATTTCTTCCCTTCTCTTATCCTCTTTGCAAATGAGAAATACAGCTCATTTTCCTTCCAAATTCCTACAGTAACACCTTTATTAATGCCTCTCTTGTAATGCAGATCACAGTCGGCCCATTTGGCCTCTCTCTCATCTTCTAACTTATGTTCTCCCAGTTGGCATCCTAATACCTTCATCAGCATCCAAACAGCCATAATGGCTTCAGCAGATGGCGGGGCTGTTTAGTCAATCTCAACCTCAGGTGATTTGCTGAAATGAACAGGTTCACTGACCTGTTGTCACTTTGTTATACAAAAAGAAAAAAGTATATTGATCTTTGCCGAAAACTAGAATAGGTATATACGAAATACAATTTAAATTAAATTCAATTAATTTAATTTCAAGCCTTTATTTGTATAGCATACAATGAAATAAGGAGTGCCACTCCAGATCAGTGCAGTTAAAAAGAACAAAGTAAAGAGAACAGAAAGTTAGACAACAAACAAACAAGGCCATCAGTATTTTAACAAATGTACACCAATATTAAGTAGACAAACATATACATCCATCCTTTTTCTTTTGCTTATCATGGACCGGGTTGCATGGGCAGCAGGCTGAGCAGGGTATTCCAGCTGTCCCTCTAACCAGCAATGATTTTCAGCCCTTCCCGGGGGACCCAGAGGCGGTCCCAGACCAGACAAGATGTATAATTTCTCTAGCGTGATCTGGGTCTACCTCAGGGTCTCTTACCAGTTGGATGTGCCAAGAAAACCTCCAATGGGAGGTGCCCAGGAGGGATGTTTATTGGATGACAAAACCACCTCAACTGGCCCCTTTCGGTGCAAACGAGCAGCGGCTGTACTCCAAGCTCTCTCCGTATGTCCAAGCTCCTCACCTCATCTTCAAGGCTGAGCCCAGCCACCCCAGAGAGGAAACCTATTTCAGTCTTAGGTCACTCCCCAGAGCTTATGACCATAGGTGAGGGTCGGGATGTGGTTTGACGGGTAAATTCTTCCAGCTCAGGTTCCTCTTCACCACAATGGTCTAGTGCAATGGCCTCTGTGGACCAAGCTGTCTGTCAATCTCATGCTCCACTTTCCCCTTACTCAACAAGACCCTGATATACTTTTGCTTGGGGCACTCCAGACCCAGAGAGAGCAACTCACCGTGTTTCGTGGCCATGGCCAAACATACTACTTATTTATTTAATGGATAATTGTATCCTTGTTGATATGATGGTGTTGTGGTGGATGGGTCAAACTCCTAGTCTTTCAACCAAGAGACATTGTCCAATTGATGGACATGTCTTGAAGTAGAGTTTTTTTAAGCCTAACCCTATTCTTTTTTCTGAATCTTGCTATTGTGTTGTTAGTGCTTAACCTTACACTTTTTTAAGCCTAACCCTATTCTTTTTTCTGAACCTTGCTATTGTGTTGTTAGTGCTTAACCTTACACTTTTGTGGGCTTAAGCTAACCATTTTATAGCATTAACAACATGTTGAAAACAGCGCTTCTCACATTCACATATTGTAGGAAATCATGCAAACCCCTTCATCCTCTACATTCCTATTTACAGGCCTATGTGTGCACATGAATGCCATTTTCTCCAACAAATGTTGGCTGTACCAAGTTGACCTGGTGTAGGGAGGAAGCAGTGAATTATTTTTCTTTGTATTTTGTTTTCCTCCTCCAATAGTAACCCGACAGTATGTTATATAAATACAATTACTCAATTGACTGTGATTCAATTTGTTAAACAATAAAAATTAAACATATGTCCATTTGCTGCTTTTTTCCTTCAGGTCATCATGTTTTGTAACATGACTAAGAGTTCTCCATCACGAAAGCCACACAAACTGATTCATTGCCAACAACTATAAAACAGGATAAAAAAAAAGTAAACTGGTAACTGATTTGTAATTCCGTCTGATCTCAGTGAGATTTAATCTTTCTGACAGAAATGACTGCACAACACAACTTTTGCTATGCCATGGGCCGAGCAATTTATGAAAGCAATTACATAGCGATAAAAATGCATTGGAGACAATCCTCATATTAAGTGTCTTTCGAATAGTTGCCCTTTTGTTAACGCAAGTGTTGTGATTATGACGACATGCGCTTTGGTACTACATTGAAAGAGAAGAGAGAAAAAAAGCAACAAACAGCTGCATAACAGCTACAAATTAATTACTTGTCACTAAAACTCCTGCTTATTTTTGTGCTTCACATGTAGAAAAACTTTGGGAAAGTCTTCCTTAATGTTTAGGTCTTATTGTTAAATGTGTGTTAATGTAAAAGTGCACCTCATTTCTGAATATCAGGAGAACAGGGGCAGAGGTAATATTACAAGCCATGCTGAGCCAATGCCTTAGATAAGGTGCATATTGTGCTGAGCAACTGAGCAGGTCAGGGTTCAAGTTCTTGCTACAGAGCACCTTATCAGAAAGTCTTTTTTGTCTAATGCTGACCAAATTTAGCAGGATCATGCATATTCAGTGTTGCACCTTTTACAGATTACATTTGTAATACGGTAATAAGGTTTATCAGAAAACAGATAACTGCACCCTGATTTATAATAATGCAAAACAGGTAATATGAAACTCCAAAAATGTTTTATTTGTTTCATAAATAATTTGAATTATTTGTCTCAATAACGCCAGACTATATCACAAATGAGATATAGTCTGGTTACCAGCCATTCATTTTTCCATAGAGGAGGCCTGGTTTACGATCCTCCAGAGCCATTTATTGGTTGTTACGAATGTCTATCATGAGCGTCTGTACGTAGCTCTTAGCCAATCGTATCAGTTATGCCAGATGAGCATGAACATGACTGATGTTTACATAGCCAGACTAGCCCATCTCTACTTTGGGACTAAAATGGTCAATTCTGCGTCTGCAATGTTTTTCTGCAGCATGCTGTGGCTCTAGCTGCTCTATAGTTTCAGCTCACAGTCTACCGGCAGTGTTGGTGTGTGTGTCTGTGAGAGAGTGTTGCTTGCTGCTTTGTTTCTCCAGTTCTCGCTTTCTTCATCCACTGATTTTATGGGCAATAGACGAGCTGCTGCGGGTCTCTCGGCGGCTCCGCTGTCCCCCGGCTCGTAGCGAGATCACCGGTGTTACAGCAGTGAGCGGTAGCGGGGCTAGTTGGTAGATTAGGCTTTTGCCAAATCCTGTAGGAAGCAAGGCTAAAACATCCTTTTTGGTGTTGATAAAAAAGTGTAAAGTCAAACGTTGTTCTTCTTTTAAAATCAACTTTCTAAAACTATACACAACACTGTCTACAGCTAGATCGAAAGACAGCTTTGCGTCTGCTGCAGCCATGTTGGATCCGTAAGAAAACTACAAAACTACAAGCGTCCGTCTGTCGAATAGTACACAAATGAAATTGTTCGAAATGAAATCGAGCGTGCAAGGCAGTATAGGTATACCCAGGCTATCGATGACAGGTAACTATTGGATTTACGGTTCACATGCTTTTGATTGAACATTGTAGTTGTGGATTGCATTGCATGGTGTTACAGCATATTTTGATCCAGGTACAACTTTTTGGTGAATGACCCAAGCATTCTTTGTCTGACCCCTCTTTGGCAGCAACCCCACCTCCAAATGAATGAGGAGGCTTTTTGAACACAGCACTATGGTGGTCTGTGCACAGCCTTCAGTTCTCACACACAGCCACTCTTAGGGCTCTAAGGGTAGTGATGCAAAGCATTTGTAACTTATGAAGATCAGAACTGTTTCACCACTAAGGGTAATGTGATGTGATGTGAATAAAGCAGATTCATGCTCCTTAGATGATTAACCCCTTCCATTTAAAACATGACCTGCACCACGTTTAACACAACATATCATAAAAAATAATGAAGGGAGAATGTACTTGCTTCTAAACTGATAAATCCATTGTCAGTCATTATTATGTTTGTTCAGCCCAAAACTTTTTGCTATATGTGGTGATACAAACATCAATCTTTCTAAGTGTTGTTTACTGATCTGCCTATTGAAAGCATAAATAATTTGTTGGGATCTATATGATTGTTTTTCAGATACAGTATGGCGGCATTACATCAGCCTGTTCTGTGCTGTCATATTTCTAATAGTTTGAAAGTAGGTAAAAATGGAAGCATGTACCCCCCTTCAGCCATGAGTTAAACTCTTATTTCTCATCTCTCATTCTCTTTTTTGTTTGTGCTGAGGCAGGAAATTTGAGTTTCCCCTCTGAGACATTTCCTCAGGCTATCAGACTATGTAAACATCAGTCTGAGGTGATTAATTATGCCATGCAGAGAGAGATAGAAGAAGACCACAGAAAGGAATGAAGACAAAAAAAGGGGAGATCATATAGATTAGAGTCCTGAGTCTCCTTGACCTGGCTCTCCTGTGGTACCTGCTTGTCTTTACAATAGGAAAAGGTATAAATATTTCAAGTCAAATAGAAAGCGGTATAAACTGAGCTTTCATCTTTTATTCATCAAAGCCAAGGGATGTAGATGCACATCCACCAGTCTTGATGCCTTCAGGGCCAAATGCTCCGACAGTATATATGTTTGTGTGTGTGTGTGTGTGTGTGTGTGTGTGCGTGCGTGCGTGCGCAACCACACCACTTTGTATGAAGAAGTCTTCATTCACACAAAGCTAGGTGATAAAAGATAATCTAAAACCTTTTTGTCCACTCTTCTTATCTTTTTTTTTCTTCTGAGTGCTGTTTTTCGGATGTCTGGTGACATTATGCATGCTGCCACATGAAGTAAAGAAACATGTTCTTACACTGAATTTTTTATATGTGGCATCTCTTCACATTTCAAGTAGAAAATATGTCAAGAATCCTAAAGATGCAGGGATTTTGGAAGTACAACTCTTTCAAGAAAGATTGTTGTTTTTCTTAGTATGAACAAATCCCATGAAAAGACCAAAACCAACAATGTCTTAGTCCAGTAATCAATACTTTTCTGATGTCAGCCTAAATCACCTGGTTTCTGCTTCAGATGTAAATCTTTACACACTTCACAAAATATTGAACTTTGTGTTTCAGCAACAGGGAAGTCCAATCAATCCCTAATTACCACCAGTGGGACTGTCCTTTCATTAAAATACTCCATAGGTCGTTTAAACAAGCAGCTTACTGTGACCCATATTTATGTTTAATGTGACATCGAGTGGCTGTAGTTACGATGACGGGAGCAAAGGAGGAAGCAGGTGATGTATCAAATAGAGTGACAAAGTCTGCATAGGGAGGAGGTTAGATATGGGGTTCATTGATGAGTGTGGATGTTGGTGTTTTTGTTTATAACTGTGTATTCACATACAACTGATGAAAAATAAAAAGTTATTTGGTCTTACCAAACTGCGTCCTCACACCATCTGATAAGTTGAGAAATCAGATATAAAAATCACTCCAGTTTTCCCTTATATTCGGCTTAACAAGTGCAAATCGCTGATGATTTGAAATTGTTAGAACGGATGTTATTTCGGGTCAAAGTTACTGGATAATCTTTAAGGTACAGATAATGTACTTTTAACAAGCACAAGTATCATATGTGTCAATATCAGTTAAAATGATACTGATTGTAAAATAATTGTTGACATAGTTGCCGTATTGGTTAGTTTTTGCAACTGAAACTTGAGCGGAACGGATTGGTAGCCGGAATAATGCTACGTTATCAGCTAACGCTAGCACTAACTGAGTAGCTTGATTTAGCAATGGTCAATCATTCTTCTAAATGCACAGCCGACTTCTTAGTGTCTTTTTGTCCAACCAAACACTTAACAAAACATTTTCAAGCGACCAGATTGTTCCAGTTAACTTTGATGGTGTAAAAACACACAAATTCAAAGACAGAAACACACAGAGCACTGTGGTAGCGACCTGTCAATCATACAGTAGCCCCGTCCTAAAGCATTCCCTGTCTATTGTCTATTTTACTCTCACTGGAACTATAATGAGCCACTGTTGTGTTGGTCAGTGACAGTGACAAACGACTTCATAGCCAACAAGCCTGATCTCTGGAGTGGGTCAGAAGAAGGAATAATCCGGTGGATGTAATGTTAGATCTCCCAGTCAGAGATTCTCCAGTACAGCAGTTACCAAGCTCTGGGGTGTGGGTCAGGAGGAGATATATTCTGATGGATGTGCATTTCCTTGTCAGAGTTTCTCCAGGAATTGCAGGTCTCGGCATAGCTAATGTTGCAAACCTGACAGACTGATTGCATGTTTAAGCGTCGGTAACGTAATTACTCAGTGTATATATTAGAAATAATCACTGTTCACACTTAACTGCTGATGCAGACGCTGTTGTTTTTCTTTTGATTTCCTGAATCGTGTTGTTTTGAGGACACCAGCTCAAAGTCATGCTGCAGAGTTTGGAGTTCACTTTCTTTATGTTGTTATGAACCAGTTGTGAAGTGATGACATCATTGACCAAAACTGACCAAAAAAGCTACTTAGTTACTGGTTCAACACAAAGCATTTAAGATTTTATGAAACTGAAAATACATAGATATAACTGATATCTTATTAATAGTAATCAAGTTACAAAATACTTCCATGCTTTATTATCGTATTTTAACTCACCCATTGATTCATGAAATGTTCCAAAACTAGTTTGCTGCTATGAAACTATCGGATGTGTGAGGCAGACCTCTCCACAGCACTTCAGTATACATCCCCAGAGTCCCGCCTGCACTTTTCTACCACTGTAAAAAGGCCAGCGGACAGCTAATGGTATTACTAACCAGCCTGCTTCCTCTGCATTCAGCTGGTAGCAAATAAAATCCCATGAGCTGCTCCAGTGCAGGCTTGTGTGATATGAACTGCTAGAAAAGAAGACACAAGGACAAGAAAATAACTGAATTCATGAAAATGTGTTGGGGGATTTTCGGGGCTTAGTGAAAGTTGAGAAAAAATCTGCCTTTTCTGACCAGTCTGACATTTACCTATAATCACCGAACATGCACAAATGATCATCATACTGAGGTCACAAAAATTGACTTACTAGGGTAGTTTAGGGGCATGTCCCCAATGTTTTCCCTGATCAAAATAAGTCCATTTTAAGATGATTGGAGAGCAAAAATTTGGTTCCAAACATTGACAGCAATCAGATGTGCAAGCAGATTAACTTGCAGTACAACATCTTCGACAAAGTAAAGTTTTTTGAGTAAAGTTATTTCACAACTTTTATTATACACATCTCAGAGAAAAAGCCGAGGTCTGGACCACCATGGTGTTAACTATTAAAGAGGAAATCAGATGTGAAATTGGTTGTTTACAGTTGACATTTCATATTTGACATTTAAGAAGGCATTTTGCAAGCAAAGAAATGTTGTGAAAAGTATTTTTAGAGTGGGTGTTGATAGACTCAGCTTCGAGGCAGTGTTAGGGGGCAATTTCAAACATCAACAGAATTGCTAAGAAATATGCTAGTATCCTCTATTTCAATTATAAGGGTGACAGACTTATTTGGAAACTGATACAAGAGTGATAAATATTGCGATTTTAATACAATACCAACGATGAAACCCAAATTCTGTTTGAAAACCTGGAATGATACGGCTGCGACAAAACAGTTTTGTCAAATAACTTTCTCTCACTCTCTGACCTCCTGTGCCTGTATGTTTGTGTGTGTTGCTACAACACAACATTAACTAAAAAAAAGTATTAAAAACGTGCAGTTATATCAGAATATGCCAGTGGCGCTACTAACATCACAACCAAGGGAGGCAAATAGGCACCTAACAGTAGGCTACGAGAAACATTCAATACAAGACGAGTACAGCATTGGGTGCAGATTCTGCCTACTACTAATGTTTAGGTGTCAGTGACATATTTACAATTTATCAGTATTGTTTTTGTATTGGATTGTAGCCTTACATAAGAAAGGGTGATTGTGTGAGGCATTTTTTGGTGTGAGTTAAAACAACTTGGAAAAATATTCCAAAAGAACATGGTAGCACAAGTGACAAATAAATTGTATTTGCCATTTTAATTTTGAAAAATCCTTTTTTATCTGTCAAAATTCTTATTGTCAGTTCACCCACATAGCAATGCTGTGACAGTTCATTCAAAGCTTAGTACCAGAGAGCTTTCACTTTCACTACATTTTCAATTTGAAGCTCTCAGATAATACATTTGCGGTTTAACCAGCATTACTGAATACATGGCTTCACAGAGTTTAAGTGACACAATTGGTGAATATCCTGTTTATATGCAACTTTCAACCGTTAGGACACAATTTAAACCCACAGGCCATTTTCATAAATAGATAGATAGAAAGATAAATATTGAGATCAAATAGCTTCATTTATTATATCTGCAAAAATATTCTTCAATACTCTCCATGCCACCCTCTCACCATCTCATGAATATTTTTCTAAATCGACCCCTGAAAAGGAATAAGGAATAAGACTTTCCCCTGACCTGGAAAACGGACTCTTCTTTTATGTGACTGCACCAGTAAAACTGATTTAAAAACCAACTGTCCTATTGTCAGGGTTTGATGTTAGACAAATTACAGATCAAAGCGTTCATAGAGGACATCAAGCAGGAATTAAAACAACACTAGTCCTGGTATGAGTGGACATGAGTCAAATAATATGTTATGTATAATGTTTGGAATGAGCAGGGTCAAGAAATATATCTTCAGACAAAAGAAGTCCAAATTGGATATTGATCCTGTGGATGGTTACATGAGAAATAGTAATGAAATAGAAAACATAATTACTCTCCTTAGAAGAACAATGCAAGGGTCAACAGAAATATAAAAACTAGAAGAATAATAGATGACTAAGAATAATAGAGACTAAAGGCAGAGGAGAAAAGTGCAGATGATGTCTCAGTGAATGGTATAAATATGCTATGAAACCCTTTCATTTTCTCCAAAGACTATTCTAATAATACAACAATGTGCATGCTGGATATGCTTTGCTTTCCACTGCAGGGGAGATAACTGCTGATTGACGTAAACTTTGTGTCTATTATTATGTAGCTCACAATTTAAATGAATTCAACTATGACAAAAAACTTATCGGACACTGGAAATGACTTAAGTTTGAATGGAAAGGCTTTTGTTTGGAAACATGGATCACGGAAGACAAGAGTGGCATGGAGAAGGAGAATTCATAGAGGACAAAGGAGAGAAAGACCAAGAGTGGTGGACTCACTAATATAGGGGTTACAAATAATTACTGACCATGTTGTTGGTAATGGTTTCATTTTGAGAGAGGTCAGTTTAAGGGTGCAACAAAATTTGCAGTGTTCGACAGTTGCATAGATATTACACATTTTCTGGCTACCAACAAGATCTTCAACCTAAATGACAGGTTTGTCAAAATGAGTGTTTAGCAGCTCATGGTACTGCAGACCGTGCTACAAATAGCACCCATGCCATTATACATACATTTACGTTTTCGTGGTTGCAAAAAAGGTTGCAGTTTCTTTGAATTTAGGCTACAAAACCACTGTCTAGGTTTAGGGCAAAAAAACTTCCTGGTAAGTTGTTTTAAAAGACAGTTTAAACAGTAAATAAATGTACGTAAATGTCGGAAGTGAAGCAGTTATGAGGGTGACGTGAGCCATGGAAGTTACATAAAAATATGTAATGTAAAAAAATGTGATTCACAAAGTTATGCAAGTTATGTTGTTTGTCCCATAAACTCTGCATTGCATCATTCATTACTATGTCCACAAGATGGCCGTGGAGGACAGTCTAAAACGTAAATGTGAGTCGTATTTTGCTGCATGTACAATGCCTTATATTGACATTTTTGAGGGGAGACCAGTTTTCGATCAACGGCAGCTAGTTGCACCAGCTAGGTTCTCTTGTAAGTTAGGGTGTAATGTTCACACTAAACAATACATTGGAACTACTTGGTTGATGTAAAAGTTTGTGTCACTGTTTGGTTGCAACGGAGATGGACAGTTTTACACAGTACCCCTGAGAGAAACAGTGAACGTGTGACAGAACTCTTAGATGTCTGAATAATATTCAAATATGGTAAATAGTGTGTAGAGTACTGTAGAAGTGTGGATTTACTGTATTTTAGTGAGTAATGGAGAGTGAAGTCACAAGCCAGCCAAACTGCACATATAGCTACATTCAATTTTGTGGATGATGCTGGATTCCACCAATACACCGCAGGAGAAGAAATGTGTGCAACTTTGGATGTCCAAGGCCAGAGAGGAGTTAACACTACAATGCAGCACTGTCCAAGGGGAATTTGCTCCCACATCATTCATCAGTCATCCCGATTCTCGATACATCTGGCCAGTTCATCGGTACTTTGTGCTCCTGCATCATCCTTGAGTACATCCACATATGTTATGATATGTTTGATATTACAATATCAAAGGATAATAGTTGACTTGTTCCAGTGGAGGACAGAAGTCAAGGGTCAAGGAACTCGCTACCATTATTGTTGTGTGGGAAAATGTGGCAGTCCACAACTTGGCTAGACTGCACATCCCAGGACGTCAGCTCTATCTGAAAGGTTTTAATGGTTTGAGTAAGTTTTAGAGGTGAAATTGACTATTTGGCCAAGATGCATTGGTAATGCAGACTTGCTTGTTAGCCATTACAAACTTGTTAGCCATTATAAACTGTAAGGCTGGGGTAAAACACACTAGAACATCAATGCTGTCCTTGCCCGATGGTGACCGAAATCAGCAGGTCATCTCGGACCTGCAGACAGTCAGTATCCAGTCAGTAAGACACTAAGCAGGAAAAAGTGATCCAATGAATGTCTCCTGGGTTTAGCACTGTCAGACTGCACAGAAGAACACTTCAGCCTTCCCTTTATTACTTTCTGTTTGCAGCACTGAAAGTGTCTCCATCATTGGTTGAGAGAGCGTCCAACAGTTCTAAACAACAGTCAACGGCAGACACATAGAGGGACCTGACTCAAAGGAGAAGGTGCTTTTGTGGTTTCTTCTAAATTGTGCGCTGTTTGCCTTCAATTTCAGAAGGTTTAGGTTCAGAAGGAAGAAGATGTTTTTTCTGGACCAAGCACTGCCCCGACTTGCAGGTCTCACTCAATGTTATGTCACATATCAATGCTCTTATTGTTTGGGGGTCCTGTTTCATTGCTCTGATTGTTATAGTTCCTTGACATAGTCTGGAGGTTCCAGACTAATATGCATTATGCAAATTAGTTGCTTTATGCCAGGCGAGACAGAGAGACAAACTAAAAAAAACAAAACATAACCTCCTTAATGGCAGTAATAATCAACAGTTTGATACTTTAATCAATTAATGCATTTGTGATTATATTTCCATACTATACATTACAGAGGTACACATCTCTAATTCATCCTGACTTTTCTTATGTACAGTATCTGCACTCCCACCTTCCACCTTGGGCGAACAGTCTCAAGATACAAACAAACCCAGGCTTAAGCCTTTCCCACAAACACTTTGCATGTTCCTCTCAGTGGTTTCAGGCAGGAGTGTGAGAGTGGGGTTAATGCTATACAAATGTAGGAAGGCTGTTGAATATGTATGGATGTCGGGCAGTGTGTGAGTGTGCTGGTGCGTCAGCAGCAGTGCCTGTCAAACAGTCTTCCTCATTAGCAGTGACTGAAACAGACGTGCTAGCTCTGCGCGGTGTGCAGTCAGCCTCAGTCTGTCCACCTCCAGCACTGCAGGAGGCAGCGCTTAGTGCATAATACTGTCATTCTGATAGAACCTTTTTGCTCCCTAAACTTTCAACTTCTGACTGTTGTTGACTCTTGTTAGCAAAATCCCACATTGAAACTTTTCCTCTCCTGTGGGAAAGTTTGTGCAGAAGCGAACAGCATCGATAGTATTCGACACTTTAACAGAGACAGAGAAAACTTTGCAGTTCGGGCTGATGTGGGAGGAAGTGCGGCAAGCTTTTAGTCGTCCTCTGTCAGCAGTTTCTGCTTGAAACCAAGCAGCATGCGTGGGTTCAATGAGCTATCTGCACACAGGAATATGGAATCTCAATGACACAAATATCACAGCTTTCTCCCTCTGTGCACTGTGCAGAGTGAGAAAAGTTTTTAAACTTTCTACAGCTTACCTGCGCTGTTCTCTATACACGCACTGCTAATTTTGTGAATTGGTTTGTGGATTTTCTAAAGTTGAAACACATTAGCAGATTAATATGTTTACCGCTGGCTGGATAAATTCAGATATTTCATTTAATTTGTCTGGGGTTATTTTTACTGAAAATTAGATCCTTAAGTAATGTTGTTCTATAATTAACAAAATTCACAAGAGCAACACATTGTCCATTCGAAATCACATATCTTTTTTAGAAATTAGTGTGAAAAAAGGAAATAATAGGACATATTGTTACATTAGAATTAATATTATGTTTCCTTTTTTATATTCAACACATGTAACATTTTGATTTGCACTCAAACTGTTTCAATTATGAGTATTTGGGTTGCCTTTTTTTTTTTTTTAACCGTAATCAAGGGACTCCACCTGGCTCTGTATTGGGACCTATATTCTTAACCTCTTGCCTGTATGGAAAAATATCCATTATGACAACAATAATATATTCACAATACAGTTATTACATTGCAGTTTTAATCTTGTTAAGGTTTTGGAAAATGTGTGCTTTATAAACGTGCAATAGATGTTTATATTCACCTGTTGCATAAACGTTCCCTATAAATGCCTAAGGTGAGACTGAGTTAGATGCCTGTTGTGCAATGCATTTTGGGGCAAATGAGACACTTTAATTGGTGGATGCACCAGTGAAACTTTTTTGTATCTGCGGAAAACAGTGCTGGAAATGTCTGTTGCTTTTATATACTTATAGCATAATCTTGTTCATCTCTTAGCAACCAGCCTTTGAGAGCACTCACTGCCTCTCTAGGCCATCAGCCTGTCCAGAAAAAGCCACATCCTGGACTAAAAGTATTTTTAAATAACGGAGACACCTGATAAAAGGTCATGTTTTACACAAGAGGAGCTTGATATACCTTTGCCATTATTTTATTTATTTTATTTTATAATTCCCACGACAGCAAAACCTTTATAGACTTGCTTTAAGAAGGGTGCCATGTTATTGCAGCAATGAGAGGTGATCATTAGAAATAAATATTAGTTATGCACAGACACTTGTTGGTCACATATTCTCCTTTGGGGCCTACAGTTTTCATAAATTGAATCCCCTAAACTGTGTGCCACTATCATATTGCTTTCTTGAGGCATTCGCCAAAATGATGCTATCAACAGTTGAAATCCCCAGACAGCAATACCATTTTCCAAGAGAGCAGGAGAGACTGAAAGCAACTTCAGCAATTGCACTGCAGTATTTGTCTAAAGAAAGTCAATGAAAAGTTTGGAACACACAAAATTAAAAACTATCTTTCACATGAAGCACACGCTTGTCTGGTACAAAGACATTCGTCAGCTGCTCATGGTCCAGCGTTCAGGTAATTTGGTACTCGATCAAAATTTGAGGCAGGGCTGGGAGGGTTAGGGTTAGGGTTAGTGTGCTGCATATAGTGACAAATAGTTATGCAGTGATAGAAAATACATTCCTGCTATCTTAACTTAAAAAATGTGACTTCTAACAACTGCAGAGAGAAAAAGCTATATTTTTCTCATTTTATTATACTCTTTTTGACACATTGGGTGGAATACAAACATTGTTTTACCATTTTGCATACTTAGGCTGCTGTGATTCACAACAGGTGCTGCTGCACTATGCCAAATGATTTTCAGTATCCTACATCTGTACAATTAGCATATATATTTAGCTAATTGTGTTTTCCTCATTTCGTATAATTAAGCTGCTCATTTATCTCATGTAAATGACTGAATGTTTTTGCTAACATTACTTTTTTTTAATCACATGTTCATTACTTGTCTTGTTTACCATAGGGGTGCTAATTATTTTATTTCATAACATCCTTTCAGGACAGCTCGCACAGGGGGAAGGCTTACATCTGTTTCATCAGAAGATTTTTAATATTCTGGCTTACTTTTCAACACTTGTTTCCTTCAGTCATGGCGCTGATATGTCTCCAACCTTAACTATGTAGTTTTGATTGGTAAACGTCACCAGACTTTAAGCACAAATGTAGCAGATCATAATACTTTTAAATGAGTCCTATTTCGAATAGTTGTAGGGGTCTTGAGTTTTAGTGGCATCTCAAGTGTCAAACAAATAAATGCTGTTTCTTGCAATGCAATTTTGTAAAAAAGCTATAAATCTTCTGTTATGATTTTGTAATAGTAGTAAGCTTTAATGTCACAGTCATTACTGTAATTTTAATTTCATGGGTGGATTCTTTTTTTAAACACCTAATAAACTTTTTTTTAAATCCATCCATCCAAACCATGCATAACCATGCATATGCTTAACCGTCTTATACTTAAACTAAACATTACATGAGATACAAACATAACATTCAATCCTATGTCTTAATCCTTGCTCAAGAAATGTTTTTAAAAAAATAAGATACTGGTTTGTTATTTGAAAATAGAATCTAAACAATCTGATATTGTCATTTTAGGCTATTGTGTCGCATTTGCAGTGCAGGGTACAGCACAGCTCTACTCAACTCACAACCCAGTGGCTAGAATAGATGTTAGCATTGTGCATTTCTGCAAGTCATATGGATTAAATCTCAGTGTTATTGGACCAAAGATATGTTGAATCCGTCATATCTGTATAAAGAGTATAAAGAGAGCTGGGCTAAAGTTTTAAACTCAGTAAATGTTGTGAAACAAAAACTACTTAGTTAGGTTTAGGAATCAAAACTAGATGGTTAAGGTTAGCGATCAGGAAAAAGATCAGGGTTTGGGTTAACACATCTACTTCCGTATGTGATTACTGCATGTGGCTTTAATAAAGTTTTAGGTGCAGTTACAAATACCGTGTGATGTAAGAATACGACAGCTAGTATACAGAAGTGAATTATAGGTTAATCCAAAACTTAAGACGTGATTTAATATTGAGTTTCTAGGGAAAAAGCAATAGACCACCAAATGTGTTTTATTTGGATTTTTTTTTTTCCATATTTCCCTGTAGGGTTTCTGTCATGGCTTCTACACAAAAATAGAAAAATTAAAAGCCCAAATCAACAATCATTTGTGTGGCTGTCATTTCCTATCTCAGGGACTGCAGGTTTGCTGCAGGGTCTCGAAGGGCTCGTTGGTGGGCACGTGGGCTGCTGCCGTCCCCTGGCTGTCTTTTCGAATGTGTTAAATGTGAAATGATTCCTTAAGCGATGCTGACTGTTGCACCTCGCTCATATCTTATCCATGCAAACAGATGCTCGTTAGCCACAGGGGGATTTTGTTTCCACAAAAACAACATGAGGACGTGTGACTCAAGGTGTTAGCCAGAAGAATCATACCTCCTTAAAAACCAAGTAGAAACCTGCACACAATTGGACACAAAACCCATAACAAACCTCTTTTCGTTGAGGTTCAGTATTCCATGTGCTTTACAGCAGTGTCATTACACTGTATGCATTTTTAACATGGGTTGGGCCAGTGGGCATGTAGGCTTTAACCTTCACACTACATGAAGAGGCCTTTTAAATTTTCTACACATGCAACTGATGTGAAACATGAAACGCACAGGACAGAGACAGAGTAGGATATTCAGAGAGCAGAGAACATTTCTGCTATGCCTTTTCTCTCTTTAGCTCTGTGTAATATGGAGCTTTTCAAATGTTTAGGCAGAGTGTGTCTCAGCAGACAAGAGAACCTTCTGGGAATCCATGAGGCATAATCCCTTTAGCAATATGCTCAGGTAAAATTGGAATATTTCCTCTTGGCACATCCTCTCTGGGAATTTTGATAAAATTAACAAGAATAACATGGTTATTTTAAATTCGGAACATGTAGAGACTTTCAATACAAGGTATAATTTGTTACTTCAGCCTGGTCTTACTCCCAGCTCATCAGATACAGTCTTCAGTGTGTGAAACTGACACACAAGGCACCCTTTAGTGTATATATGAGACACACTGGGCTTGCCATTGACTGTTTAGTAAACCCATCCCCAAATTAGACACTAAACGGTAATATAAACAGCACAAAGTTGCGCTCCAGGGTGAAGGGCGGGTGAATGGGTCATAGAAAACTCCAAAACAGTCATTGTCAGTGTTGTCTTTAAGCCCAACCCTGTTCTTTTACCCTAACATTAGTCAAGTGGTTTTATTGCCTAAAGCGAACGGTTTACTGGCAACACAGAAGTTTATTTTGAAAAGCTGCTAAGTTACAGAAAGTGACTGTTACGACCCCCTACCAAAGGCTCCAAATAAAAGGGATCCAACATAATTGCCAGAGAAAATCAACAAAAAAACAACCAAGAGGGAATCAAAGGACCAGTGGAAACAAAAGGTCTGGTGGGCTGGCAAAATCAATAAAGGAAAGGGGAACTCTTGGACCAACACTTAATGGGCTTGCTGATGCAAGAGAACCCCTTCTGCCAACAAACCATAAAGTAAACATAAAGTAACAAACATAAAGTAAAAAAACATAAAGTAAAATAAGAAATAAAAATGAATAACCAAAAAACTGAGCCACCAGACCCACCAGAAAACAAAGGGGAAAAACAAACCAAACAAAAGGCCTGGGGCCTCATGTATCAAAGGGTGCGTAGCTTTCATACTGTAAGATGGCGTACTCCCAAAAGTAGAAAAGAACGTACGCAAACTCACCTCCACATGTATCAAACTGTGCTTATGCCAGGTTCAGCGCACCTTTCCTTGATACATCCCAACCAGCGTGGAACTGAGCGCACATGCACGAGCCACCAACCACGCCCCGGGTCCTCCCAAAAATGAATACGCAGATGACATGCAAATGACTATAAATCGCCGGCATGCCCGCTGACTATCGACCATACAAAGGCAAATCAACTTACTGCCACTGCGCGCGAGGTGGACGTGGTGATCTCTGGGGTGGAGGCAGGAAAATTAGCTTTTTGGTGCCTCAGCTCTGGGATCAACAACAAGGTTGTTAACGCAGCCAGATCAGAGACCTGCACCATAGCAGAAGGGTCCCTCAACACACGCTCCTTCTAAACTCCACCGTTATTGAATTTAGTCAGAGCCGTTAGAGCTGCCAGTGCGTAATGCGTGCCAAAATCCTTTTTACGCATCAGTTTATAAGCCACACTTAACTTGTTGTCCCAATTAAACATCACATACGGGATCAAATATGTACCACACCTGACTTATTCTGAAAGGATTTCCCACACATGTTTTTTCTCCGGAGAGAGGGATCTGTGCATCATGGATCGCTGTGCACCTGCAGCGTTAACATCTCCGTGTTAAAACAAAGGGGAAACGGTCGGCGATCGGCACTTTGACACAGTAATTAAGGCAGGTTATCTGTGGAAAATGTGTGCGCTCCATAATCAGAATCACAAGACCTTTATTGATCTCCAGAGGGAAATTCGGTATATAGCAGAATATATAGACTTAAGAAAATATACAATCTTAACATCAAAACATATAGACTTCAACATACTATCATTGCACAAGTAAGCAGCGTTTAGTGGAAAACGGTATTTTCCCTCCATTATCCGAAAGCTATGAACTATAAAAATAATGTCAGTTGTGTGTCGTATGAGTTTAGACATGAAACAGGTTTTAAATAGAGCATAAAAGACAGTAGTTTCTGCCAAACAAAAGTTTGCAGTGCCTGGGCACATTCTCACGGCACCTCGAAAGGTTGCGGAGCAGTCCGCACATTCTCACGGCAAGTTCACTTTTCATACATGTGGCGAGTGCGGGAAAAACAGCATACACAATGTTTTTGTGCGTACGCAGCGTTGATACATGAGGCCCCTGATCACCAGCTACACGCTGCTGCTGCTGCTGCTACTACTGCCAGGTCGAAGTGAGAGAAAGCAAGATGGTCGCCGCCCACTCTTAATAGGCTTCCCTCAATCAGCCTTACTGATTACACCTGAAGGCAAACAAGACACAGGGAGAGCAAAGTGAGGGAGTTGCACGTAAGAGTGACATACACTCCAAAACCGATGCAAAGGTTCACACGCCAAGGGCCGTGACAGATCATCAGTATACAGTCGTTGGAAGTGTGTTGGATGTGTTGGAAGCTGGAAATATAAAGAGGGATTATAACCTTGACAATTTGTTGTAAACATAAAGCTTTCTCATGGTCATGTTATTGTGTAGAACTTAATTATTTTAGGGTCAAACTGTTATAATTCAGTCATGTAACATAAAATGTGTTTGATTTTATGTATTTTTGTTCTGTTCAGGAACAGCTGAATAAGACATAGCTGTGGTCCGTCGTGTGTCTGTGACAGTTAAACAGTATGGACACCCTGCAAAGATGTCTAATTGTCAAATGGATTGATGTGGCTGTACTACCAGAAAGAGGAAAACAAAAGAACAAGCCTCTCCAGCCTGTGTTGGGAGTTAACCAGATAACGTTAAATCTGCTTATTGATCAGTGATTCATGCGTCTAATAGCATAACATGCTCCAAGGTCCTGGACAATCTGCACAGCACCTTGCCAGAATCCAATTAAAATGTAAACAGCACTGATAGCATGCATTTTGATTTATAACCCATAAGATTTTCATCACATTAAACCAATTTTTTTGCTTCTTTGTTTATAGCTGGGACTGTATCTGGTACCACAGCATTATGTGTGGTGTATGTAGTCATGACTGTCATGAAGCTTCTTCTGTTGCCTCATGTTGTTAATAATATTCTAATGGCCACAGTGACAGGACATGTAAGGAAAAGACATGAACTGAGAATCCCCACAGTGCCCCTGAGAGCTCACAGTGCTGCAACTTAAGAAAAAGACTTGCAAATACAGAAAACACAAGCAAATTGAGAAAACATCTTCATCAATTTGACAACACAAGCGCAGCATTTCGAAAACGTGCTGCAAAGAGCACAGCAAGACACAATAAGAAAAAGTGCTGCAAATAGACCATAACACCAGAAGTGTTTCCAGAGGACTCTTAAAAGTGATGCACACGTGGGCATGGACAAGCTTATGATATTATCACATTATTTCAAGATAATGATAATGATGTTATAATGATCATGGCGTGCTAAAGTTAGCAGCCGATCAATAGTATACTGATGTTAGCCATTGATCGATATCATGCTAGCGTTAGTGGGCCAGCAAGACCAAGACCAACTCAGTTGAGAGAGACCAACTAAAACGCGTATCATTCATTTATTTGATTTAACTGCAATATCATGATATGCTATAACGTGATATATAACGTTAGCCCGCTAGCCGGGATCAATCACATATTGCAGTTAAATCAAATAAATGAATGATACACGTTTTAGTTGGTCTCTCTCAACTGAGTTGGTCTTGGTCTTGCTGGCCCACTAATGCTAGCATGATATCGATCAACGGCTAACATCAGTATACTATTGATCGGCTGCTAACTTTAGCACGCCATGATCATTATAACATTGAAATTATCACGTTATTTCATGATAATGATTCATTATCATGAAATAACGTGATAATTTCACGTTATAATGTTATAACTAGGGCAGGGACTCGATTAAAAAAATGAATCTAATTAATTAGAGGCTTTGTAATTAATTAATTTAAATGAATCCCATTTTAATCGCATATAAATATTTGACCTGAGAACAGTGAGAAGTAATTTTTTTCACATGGGTGTTTAGTATACCATTGAATAATGACTGAATACATAAGCTTAAGCAACCAAAATGTTGTTTATTTTTGTTCAAGTCCAACAGACCAGTGCAATTTTTGCCATTAAGTGTAGCAATAGCATTTAGAAATAGAGTACATTTCAGAAATTCGGGTGATATGTGAATTCCTTGTTGCATAGCTTGCACACAACCATGCTCTTATTGATGCTTCCATCCATTCGTTTTTTGTAACAAAATGTCCCATCATCCACGGGGCCAACCAAAGCGTCTCATCAGCTTCTTCGTTCATGTTCACTGTGGTTTGTTGTTGTCTGAACTCATGAACGCTAGTTGGTGCTCCAGTATAATCGGTCCGCCTGAAACTCATCCAGTGAGAAACGTTCCGCGGTGCAAAAATAAGTGTGATTAAAATGATGCGTCAATTTTTTAAAACGCGTTCATTTTTGTGTAATTAATTAATCTTAATTAAGGCATTAAAGTCCCGGCCCAAGTTATAACGTGAAATTATCATTATCTTGAAATAACGTGATAATATCACACGTGTATCCAGACATGTGCATCACTTTTACGTGTCCTCTGGAAACACTTCTGTTGTGTTGTGGTCTATTTGCATCGCTTTTTCTTATTGTGTCGTGTTGTGGTCTTTGCAGCGCGTTTTCTAAATGCTGCGCTTGTGTTGTCAAATTGATGAAGATGTTTTCTCAATTTGCTTGTTTTTTGTGTATTTGCATGTGTTTTCTTATGTTGCAGCACTGTGAGCTCTCAGGGCCACCGTAACAATCAGTATCATGAAAGAAAAAGTTAGCTCGGTGAATCCCTACTTCAGAGCAGGCCTTGAACCTCCACTCAGATGGAGATGCTCATTGCTGAACAGAAGGAGACTTTGGCTCAACTAAGCAAGTCCCAGGTGTGAGAGTAGCTAAGTTGAGCAGGCTGTTGCTATAAAAAAAAGCATACATAATACCCTTCTAATACTGTTCCTGGGTAGATAAAGGTTAAAAGAACTGTAAAGCTGGCAGCTGCTGGCCAATGGATCTTGAACATGTCCAACGTGCCCGGAGCTAATAGAACAAGCTCTTAGAAATCCCCAGACTGTGAAATTACCATCAGTGAATGTAGCTTAGCTATTCAATTCTGTCATCTCCACTCAGTCAAGAAAAAGCACATCTGCTTTCTGCAATATTACTGACTCTTACCCGTAGTTTGGAAAACCATTTTCCTTCACCTCAGGATTTGAGTAAGGTAAACTTGAAGAATTGAATAGCTGCCTGATCCATTTAGGGGGGAAATACTCTGGCCGGTGCAGATGGAATAAATAGCTATAACTAAGACTGTAATTGCAACAAAAATAATTTTATTTCATGTCACAAATTTTGCCAAAAATATATTGCAATCAAAATAATTGGCATAGAAGTGGCGTGACATCACGGTGATGGTGATTTTTTTTTAGCAGTATCTTTGTCTGGCATTTCTTTTTAACCCTATGCATGAAAACTATGACACTACACGATGGTCACAGTTTTTTTTTATCACATGGAACATGTGATTTACATTATAGATTCAGTGGAGCAGAAGCATCAGTGACCATGATTTATTCATGGTCTGTTCCCAGTGCACTTTGTTACATCTTTCTATTATCAAAAAAAATCTTTGTGATATTTCTGGTGTTTCCATTTAGATTTTTTTAATGTGCAAACTGTGATGCATAGAAAAATGGTCTATTGGTCTATTCTACCAAAATGAAAACATAAAAAAGGAATCTTCTAAACTAGAATTCTTTTTTTCCTGTGATCCCCTTAAGCATCCTGAGCCTTGGGCTGGGAATCACTGTTTTATCTGACACCTGAAACCTGAAGCATGATTCTAAAAGAACCAGTGAAGAAGAAGAAAACATATTGAAGGTTACTTTCCATTAAGCGATGCAAGAGACAGTTATTGGCCATCAAGGACAAAAGAGCACCGTCCTCGAGATTCACGGGAGAGATTAAAATGAAATATATCCAATAAGTGGTATATGAGCCAGCTGAAACAGATGGGGAAATTAACATCTGTGTGTATTCAATGACGGCATGCATGATGTCAAGAGAGGGTCGAGAGGATGCAGGTTGTCATTTCATTTAATCAAGCACTCAGAAAATGTCACTAATTAGATTCTCGTTCTCTGAAAGAACTTGTACTAATCAGTGAGAGCAACTTGTTTGTGTTAGCTTGAAAAGAGAAGCTGCATATTTGAGATAGCACTTTTATTTTTAAAGTTAGCCTTGGGTTATATTCAAAATATAATTTGTACTTTGAATGCATATATATCATAAACTATAAATAATTGACATAGTCACCGTGACGTCACTCATTGGTTTGTGGACTGTCCAGTTGAGGCATCGAGTTCAGCTTTTCACTCGTCGCCATCTTTTTTTCAGAAACGGGTAGCAGACCATTTTTGGACTGTGAAGGAGCGAGAGGGATCTGATGACACTGACTACACGCCTCTCTACACCGACAAGTGAAGTCGCTGCTAAAAACAAAAACAAAATGTATGTAAGAAAAAATACCTAAGTAAAATGAACAGCGACTCCTTGGAGTTTCTATTACTACAACCAAACACTGAACAATGATACTGATACATTGCCATGGATATGTATTGTTCTGCTTCTCTCCTGATGACGGCTCACCTTGTTAGTGACCTGTCAATCAAAGGTAGCCACGCCCCCAAATCATATATTTATCTTGTATTTTCTTCTTTATTGGACCATTATTTACACTATTAACATCAAATTGTCTTGAGTATTGTTGTTGATTGTTGTCCTAAAAAAATTCTCAGGTAATAAATCAAGTAAGAAGTTTTCACATTTTCTATTGAAATGAATGGACCCAAATGTTTCTGGAGCCGCCCTCAGCAGCCCCCTGCTGGAATTTTCGGTAGAATGCAATTTAAGGCACTTCCTGGTTTGCCTCACTGCTCAGACCCGGAGGATATATATATATATATATATATATATATATATATATATATATATATATATATATGTACATACTACAAATTACGGTACTTCTTTATCCATTATTTCAATCACAGCTCTGCAGCAGGTGAGATTCACTTCCTCTTTTTCTGTAATCACAGTTTAACATGTAAAGGCATCGTGGGGGTCATGACCTGCAGGGAGCCCCTTCAGGTATAATGAGGTCATTTCTGTGATCTAGCCGAAGGTGCCTGTTTGGAGGTCTGACCTCTGGCACTGTGGGATGATACATCAGCTTGCCCCACTGCACTGTGTCTGACGACTCTAAAATAGATGTCTGTTGCTTCCAGCCAGGAATGAAATTAACTAAAACGAGAGATGACGAAACGAGAGATGTGGGCTGCAGCTTATTGTATCTCTGACAACAACAAGCTGTCAGGGAGAGGAAAAATGCTCCAGCGACATTACAACCATTTTAGGTGTGCTTATAATTATAATGTATAAAAAAAATGGTGACATTTTCTTCAGAGACTAAGGTGAGGTCTTTCTCATAGTTTTTTTTGTCCAAAACCCCAAATACGTTCTTTTTTTAAAGGATATAAACAGACTTTGTCGCCTCAAAAACGTCAATATAGGGCGTTTGTACAGGCAGCAAAATACGACTCATACTTACGTTTTAGACTGTCCTCCGCCACCGGGCTGATGTAGTAGTAGTGGTTGATGGCAATACGCAGTTTAAATGGTGGATGTCACACTCAGGGCGGGCGGGAGGGTGTGGAGGTGTAACAAACGTCAGACTTTCACGCAGGTGAACAGGGTTCGTTTTCTTGTGTGAAAACAAAAGTAAGCATTTTTTACGTAAGGTCTGTAGCTCATGTTTTGTGAATCACATTTTTTTTTTTTAAACGTAACTTCCTTATTTATTTTTTAAACTTTCTATTTTTAGAGGGCTCCGCTGTACCCTGTGCTGCTTTTGAAAAATATTCATATGTGTTATGAATGGTATTATGCATAGTTATGGTTGGTATTGACAAACGGTCTATCTCAGGTTAACAATTCCTGCTGCGGTTTCATTACAGTTTTATGTTATTTTTTCAAAATTGTCATCCAGTAGCTATCATCCAACAAACTTTAAAATGTTGGACTGTCTTGGGAACAAGAGAAAAATTGAGGTTTTCCACAAAAAAAAGATTGTAAATTAAATAGCTCCCTAAAATAAACTTTCCCGGCATACATCACTTACTGTGCTGCAGCACTACATGAAACATTTCCACCTTCAATTCTTGTGGAAATTAGACATCCTATAGTCAGAAAGAAACATCTGTTTACTTCAATGTGCCATTCATGTTCAGAAATGCTGAAGTTTTCTTATTAGGTACCTTGTAATAATCTCCAAGGACATGAGTGAAACTCTGTAAAGAGTACTTTGGGTGTTAAAACTGTTTTCTAGGGATTTCCCTTTTTTCTGGAGGTATTGGAAAACTACAAAGATGCAGACAATCCACAATGAATTTAATTTGATCAACCTGAGCCTGAAGCTGCAGCAATAGATGATGGATTTCCCTGTGGTACAGCAGCCCTGTCCTATAACAGGAATATTAAAATATATTCCTCAACACAAGTCCACTGGGTCTTAATATACATGGAGTGTGTATGTGTGTGGGAATGTGGTAGATGTTGGAGATGAGCAGGTTCATTTGGAGTGAGCTCAGGTGGAGATCCTCGAGAGACATTCACAAGGCCTTTGAAGATACTTCCGCTCATTCACTTTGCATTACTTATGGGAACGTGTTTGCACTCACTATGCATGAATCAATAGTCAAGAAGGCTTGCGAATGAAGTGTAATTCTGATGTGCATGTTGATACAGCCCACCCTGAAACCATTTTAAATACAGGTTTAAACTGTGTTTGTTCTTGAGGGTTGTACTTTGTTTGCATTGGGAAGCAGTTTGCATTTGCTGATTATCATTCCTATGTCAATTTTCACAGACAAATTATTCTTAAATCTTTTTTTTTTTTCCCCAATTTTCACCTGAATTTAAAGTTGCGACTACGAGAAATATTATCACCACGGTCAGATCTATTTGTCCATTTGTTTTCAATATCCTTAGCATAGCTGCTGCTGAAAGCTAAGTGTAGCTCCCTGACACACAAGTGACTGACAGCTGTGCTTTGTTGCCTAGCAACAACAAGATGCTTCCCATGGCAACGATAATAACAGTGTGATCAGAGCAGGAAAGCATCTTGGTGAGCCTAATTTTATAGACATCCTGTGTGCCAGCATTTAAAAGGAGTCAACTACAGTGTTTGTGCTGCACATAGTTTTTTCAAACTACAATTCTGGCTTGGATCTTTTGCATATATATATATATATATATATATATATATATATATATAACTGAACCTCTCCTCTCTATGCTCCGCTTTTCAGATAAAGAGCAGCAAAGCATTTGGTGCCTCTGGAGGTCTGAAATCCCCTTGTTTCAGTCTGGTTAAATCCGCAGGGTTAATAAGCACCACGGGGTGCTGCCAGTTGGGGGAGGGGAATCGATAATCTGATAGAAGGCTTTCAAGACAAAACAAGGTGTCCTCCAGCTGTGGTGCAGCTGAGCTGATTGAATCTGACGGGTTTTATTACAAGTCCTGGCATGCTGCTCTGCAGTTTGCCACCAATTAAGGCCACTGCCCTTCTTACCCTTTCACCTCTACAAGATGAACACAATGTATCTGTACCCACTGATTAATGCTGTGACCTGCATCTGGAAGAAGGAGCTGGTCTCTGCTGGCCTCAGACACCGGTGATCATTAGCCTGTTATTTTTCTGTCTCTGTCATTATATCACACCTTGGGGCAATCTACACCTCTGTTGTGAAAGCTTTTCTGGATAGTTTCAAACATCCATCATTTCTCTGTCTCAGTGAACAGATGCTTCTATTTCTACAAATGTATCAATCCACAGTGATTGTGACCAACATACATGCAATGGCCGTCAAGTGGAAGAGAGTTAAGCATAATAGGAACCATTCAATAAACAACTTTCCATTTGTTGTGAGAATGACATTGTCTCTATCCATCTGATTTAGTTTTTTTTTTTAGTTCATGTCTGTTGCTCATTGAGTGGAAGCCTCACTCTTAAACATGGAGACCTGCAGCCTGTGGTGGAGCAAGTAGGACTGGGAAATTTTAAATCTGGACAGCTGCTCGGCTGTCTCCTGCTGTCAAACACAACACAAACAGACAAAGAAGATTGAAGTGTCTAAGTGGTTTTGCCAGCAAAGAGTGTAAAACGTACATCCTACAAATAAGTGAGGAAAAACCCCCAAAGTGAAGGAAATTGGCAGTTTCCTCACATTTGCATTTCATATAGTTGTTTTTTTTTTTTTGGGTAGAGCTAGTCTAGAGAGATGGCCCCAGGGAGCCATCAAGTTTTTTTCTGGATATTGAGCTGTTGAAAGTAGAGCTATGGAATTTTTGGGAAATTCTGCTTTCTGTACTTTGCTTAAAAGATTTCATACCTGTGCATCTTCATATATGCATCTTCTGTGATCAACAGACTTTGGACTGTTGTTTACAGTCAAAAGAGAACACCAATGTTTAACATCCAGTTGTGGGAACTTTAGTCCTGAAGCCAACCTTTTTTCTTTCCACTTTTATCACAAATATAGATTAATAAAGTAGTCTTCACTATTCCATATTCTAATTTATCAGTGACCTGTCTCATGGTTCAACTCACTGTCACTGTGTTTTTCAATATCTAACCAGGACTATATCCCAACCTTTATAACTTTTAATGCTTTAAGTGCATTGACATAAAAATGGTTTATGCTTATGGTCTAGTTGGTACAAGTAGCAAAACAAATGAAATACATTGTCAGGAACTATTGTGCTGGTGTGTTAGGTATCAACATTTTTTGACAATGCTCATTGAAAACATATCATCAGTGTGCTCATAGACTTATTCAAGAAGACAGTGTTTTCTATGTTCAGGGAAACAAAAAATGATAGTGCTGTTATTGAATAATTTATTTCTGTTTGCTTGTTTTTTAGTACCATATCCTTTTTCTGCATCTCTGCTCAGAGCTGAAATGTTCCTTTATTGCCTGGAAAAATAACAGCACCGATGGGTCTCAGAGCTCTGCACTCTGCACAAACCTCCACCAGCGAGACCCCTGCTCTGTCTCTGCCTCAACTTCCTGCTGCGATTGCTCTGAGTCGCCAAGAAATCTGTCAGAGAGTTTTGCAGCCGGCTGGGGAAGAAGAACCCATTCAGCGAAACTTTGCTGAGCATGCTGTTTTCTCTTTGTGCAGTCCACGGCTTCACATCGATCCAGCCACAACATGCAGCAGCCAAGTGACAGTACAACTACATGCCACTGGTGTTCTCTGTGCAGCCGGGAGTCTTTGCTTGGTTGCACCTGTATTTGTGTCACTGTGGAGCTTTATTCCTTTTTTCTCCTCACTGTTGGTGCTCCTTCTGTCCTCTTGCCTCGAGATCAGACATTTGAAGAAAAGTCAGTGTGACATTGGTAAGCACTATTTTCAAAATGGTCAACCAATGTGTACTTTTATACACTAATTATTATCATCTTTTTCTTCTTTCTTTTTTGCTTCAATTAATTTTTCTGCTTTATTTGGTCACACAGAAATTGCCATGTATGATGCCTTCAACTGGAAGAGAGAAAACTCAGTTGTTTTATACGTGGAGAGCTTTTGTTGGTGCACACTGTGCAGACATATAGTGCCAGAAAAAAAGTTTGGACCCAGCTCCTCATTCAACATTTTTTCTTTATTTTTATGCTATTTTTTACATTGCAGGTTAATATTTAAAACATCCAACTATGATGGAACAAATATGGAATTATGTAGTGAACAAAAATGTGTTAAACAAACCAGAATATGTTGTATATTTTAGATTATATGAAGTAGCCACCTTTAGTCACACTGAAAGCAATCATTACACCAATTTTCCATTATATCTGAGTAAAATAATGTAAAATTCCAACACTACAGAACCAGCAGCATTCTGGAAAAATGTAATAACCAAGGTTTATGTTTATTTTATGGAAGCACACAGATTTTATTTATTTATTTATTTTTTAATTCCCTTGACAATTGAATGACAACACAACTAGTGAGGGAAGGGACTGCAAGTGATCTCCTCTGCCTTCCCTGATTATGAATCTGATTTTTTTTTTTTTAACTGGTCAGTTGGAATTTAGGGTTAACACATTTTACACTCTTTCGTGAGTGTAGATGAGAGTGATATTCATGCTGAATGGAGGCTGAATGAGGAGGACTTGTGTGGAAAGATGAGAGGGGCTAAGGGTGCAGGGCTTTGGAGATCTCATTTGAGTTCTGCCTCTTGATTAATGGGGCCCTTCTTTTCAGATTGGGTATTCATCAAGAATTCTGATGAGACAATCAGATTTCCACCGTAACATTATTCCTACAGCACAATGAATGAATGCACTTTTTATGGGGCCCATTGTTTTAATGATGGATTGCATGCTGCATCTTGAGAAAATTGAATACATTAGAGATCAAGTTTTTTACAAGATCACGGAAGTTCTGCAAGCTCTGCTGTTCTACAAATATGATGAAAGTTGAAGACATAAAGCCACTTTCCTGGTTTTCAGATTTTTTATGTTGCTAAAAATTAAATCATATTTCAGATAATGCTGAACAAAGTGACTGTGCAATGTGAAAGGGTCACTTTTTATGCTGAACATAGAAAGAATAAAATGCTTGCGATAGCGTTTGACAAGCAGCATTAAATTGCTGTTGTAATTATGAATGACGAGTGTGAAAGCAAATGAGGAAGCAAGGAATTTAGTGTAAAGCATGGAAAAGGTACCCATCAGGAGTGCAGGGGATGTGGTATGGGTCCAAATTATTATATTAGTAAATTATGATAACTTAACTTCTGTGTGTGACTTTCTATGTCTCAATGCTACTACTTCACTTTCAGTAGTTACATGCATATATTTTACTACTAAACCATGTTTTATAATGCCTAACCATGTACTTTTTTTGCCCTAACCTGAGGGCAGTTGTTTTGTTGGCTAAACCTAACCAATCTGCAACCGTTTCACAATATGAAGCGCATGGCTTTCCCAAAAAGTGTGTTTTGTGAAGCCTAGAAGGTAACGAAATTAAACACAAATGACTTATGAGCATTTCTGTCTGTTACAACTTTAGAAACAAAACTGGTGGACTCAAATGCACGACTCACAGGCAGGAGAAGATATAACAAAAGTCTTTACTTGGCGAAAATTCAATCAAACAAAAACTCACTAACAATGTGGATCAAAGTACAAGAAAAGCGCTCACTTGGAGGATCAATAATCTAACACAAACTTAAATCAAACCTGATAACATGAAAAAACCTGGCTGGGGAACACAGGTGAAACCAATCAGGGGCAGGGTAGACAATCACAGTGTCTGGAAATTCATACAAAGGGAGGAAGAATTGCTCAAGACAATAAAGGACTACACACGGCTGTGGCTCAGTTGTTAAGCCTGGATTCCACTGGATGCGTAACGACTCCGACAGGGGTCTGTCCGCAACGGCTGCGTATCTACGCAGTCCATCAACACCCACCGGATCCGTCTGTGTCGGAGCTGTTGCGGACAGCAGAGTCCCGAGGACGCACGAGATCTCGCGAATTCACGCCTAATCAATTTATATAACTGGAAGATAATCAACATCTCCTCGTTAATGACTGGAGACAAATCCAGCGACTCCGTCTTAACGAGCGCTAACGAGGTCGGCCGGCTTGTTAACGAGCCGGCCGACCTCGTTAGCGAACCCGAGGTATTTTATTTTGAAAATATACCGGTGTTTTATTTTGTGTCTGTGCAAGACTTCCTGTCCCGAACGATCTGCTCTGTGCTGAATTTATGCGTAGTGCTCCATCGTCCGACAAAAATAGAAGCTCTGCGCAAGTGTTGCGAGGGCTGTCGGATGGCCATGCGTTGTCGGACTCATTACGCAGCGGATCTGCAGTCGGTGGAATCTCACACATTGATTAGAATGGGTGCGTAACGGCTCCGATGACGGATCTGCAGCCGTTACGCATCCAGTGGAATCCAGGCGTAAGAGTGGTCATCCACTGATTGGAAGGTTGGTGGTTCGATCCTTGACCTTGGCAGCCTACATGTCAAAGTATCCTTGGGCAAGATACTGAACCCCAATATGGCCCGATGCTGCGTTCATCGGTGAATGAATGAATTCCCAATGGTGGCAGGTGGCACCATTGTAAGGATAGTGAAGCATGAATTTACCACCTCTCTGAGTGAGAAAAGTGGATTAAAGACCAAGTCGAAGTTCCTTTTAGTTTTCTTTATTATCAGTCATCAGAATACACTGCCTAGGTACAGCGGAGGAGAACTTTGTCAATTTCAAGGCTGCTGAAAAAAGGTGTCCCGAGTCCAATGGAGCCCGTGTTCTCTCTGAATTTGTGTGTGAGGTTATTTATTCAAATGTTCCAGCCCATACGCAACGCCTAGGCGCGTCTTCCCGGGCACAAGCACGCTGCTAAATCTACCTTTTAACCTTAAAAGGAAACAATCTATATTTTTGTTTATGTCCACATTCCAACACCTGTTCTGTCTGATATATCTCTGACCCCACAGCCCCCAAAGTCAGGGTGAGGCCCCTCTTACTAAAACAAAACTCCTTTACCACATGTAACATAAATTATACCATTTGTGGCATAAAATATACTACAATAGCCTCGGCCACCAGTATGAATGAGTGTGTTGTTCACACTTGAATGAGGGCAGTCTGTAGTGTTCAACTGCTGTTTCCATGGAACTTCGGCCTTCAAAGTTCTCATTTGAATATTTGCTACTACCACCAAGATCTGCACCCGCGGCGGCTCCACCGCTTTGGATAAAATCGCTATATAAGTGCATTCCATTTACCATTTACTAAAAGGCCTGACATGAAACATGAAACACTAAACATGAACAATGTTTGTTGAATCAAATCAACAAACTTGACGAGACACAAAAAAATGTTCATATCTTGGTTTTCCATGGTTTTCTTGATAATAACCAAAATCATGATCAAGAAAACCATGGAAAATGGCTAGATATCAGCTCTTAAATTAAACTCTTATGAGCTATTTTTGTTGTTATCATTATATTTGTCCAAACAAATGTAGTTCGATGTAACAGGCATTAAAATGAACAGTAAATTAAAGAAAACAAGGGTAGTCTAATTTTTTTTTTCCATGACTGTATATACCCCAGATCCATATAAATGTTTTGTTTTTCATTTTCTGAGTCAGTACACCCTGGGTCTATCCAAATGTGCAAAGGACACTTGGGTGCTGCCCTAATAACCAGGAACACAACTGACCACAACAATGATTGTTTTAACATGGGAAAAGGATATTCAGTGTTGGATCATCAATATGGATCTATTTTACAAAGTCTCCAAAAAACACAGCAGTCCAAGCCTGGATTGCAAAGCTTCTGAAAGGGATATGATCACATTGTAACACTCATTGGACCAGCACAAGCAAGCTAATAACAGCTTGTAGGGGGTCGTAGAATCTGAATGGTCCTGGTGTTAATAGAGGTTTTTCTCCGACAGTAGGAAACCGTTGAAGACTTACTTTGCCTCGTCGTCAGTCATTTAAAATGTAAATTGACTTATCAGACACACTTTTCACATTTCACTGACTTCTTCTAAAATATTCATTGTGTTTCAAAAAGCAGAACTCTGATTTAATTATGCTGAAGAGAACCTGTGATGTAGATTATGAGTTTCAAACGTGTGTGGTGCGTTCAGTAGCCTACATCAGAATTTAGTCAGGTACTGTGTGTGTGTGTGTGTGTGTGTGTGTGTGATAGATCCTCACCCAATTAAATTTCCCCATCCATTAATCTTTTTTTCAATTAACTAAAGTTAATTGATCAAAGTTTAATAAAAGTTCCCTGTGCACCTGGGGAAAACGGCTATAAATGGCTCCTAGTTTTCGAATCGAAGCAAATAGATGTTGTGATTCACCACGCAGTGAATCAAAGCTTGTGAAATTTAGCAGGCTGAGGGAACAGGTGAAATACAATGACTCTCTATGCTCTCGCACTAGAAAGGAAGGATCTCATCATGCTCACAATAATTTCAACTCATAGGAAAATATCTGTTATTTGTCATTTTGTACTTCTGTAAAATATTCCAAATTTCTGTTGCTGAGATGAGGCTGATTATAACAAATAAACTGGGCAAGTCCACATTCTTGCTTTTATCTTGGGGATTTTTATTTAAAAAAATAATCTAAATGATATATATTATATTTCTCTGAGTTGGATTTCCTTGAGTGTTAGTTGAAAAGGTGAGAAGCTGTCATTCTGTCTGTATAACCCTCCTCCCCCTTTTGCTCTTTGACCTTATGTTGGAACTCAATGCGGCTGTCAGACAGCCTGCGAGCTGCGATGATGTGTGGGTGGAATGTTCGGTTGATGTAATGAGCCAGAAAAGTAGTGACAGAGGAGAAGCCATGTGCAGGAAGAGTGTTTTTCTCTGGGTAAGCGACGGACAGGACGTGGGCTTCCGTCAGGAACCGGAGAGGTCGGCAGGAGAGGAAGTGTCCGCCAAGGCCTTGCTACTCCGTTCCGGGTCGTTAGTTACGACTGCGACCCGGATAATCCATCCACGGCTGGGAGCGGACCGTGTACAACCGGAGCCAGAGATTCAGGAGACTTGTGTGAACTGTGGCCTCCTGGGACTTAAGTGATTTAGTGACTTTCATCTGCCAAGCTCATCGAACTCTTTTAAAATACATCCTCCTCTTGTATTTACCATAATCTGTTTTTCTTTTTGGTTATTTTAAAGCTCTGCTCCTCCTGATTTTAAGAACCTGTGTTTTTAATAGAGTCCTAGGCTCTTCTTAAACCTAGGTGGCGTTGTCGGGCCTTTTATTATTTTGAATCTTTTGTTAAAGTGTTGCAATTTGGTGTTAATTTATTCAAGGCCTGTAGCCCTGGGCCTCGCCTGTTGCACATCTCTGTCTGCAACAGGTCACCTGGTGACCTTCACAGGCCGAACAATGCAATTTCATGCATTAAAAGACTCTAAGAAATAACTAGCCCAGGATTAGTTTATGTCTTCATATTTACTTATGAGCAAGGTAGTCAGGGTTCAGTCTGAAATCCATCAAATTCAGTTTCCAATTCCTTCAAGTGTCCAGTAACAGAACAGATATGGTGGAAATATGGGATGCACTCACTATTAGCCACTAGCCTGGCTAACGCCAGACTAATCACAAATGAGATTAGTCTGGACACCAGTAATTAATTTCTCTGTAGAGGGGGCGTGGTTTACGATCGTCCAGAGCCGTTTATTGGGCACTACGAATGTCTACCTACAATGCTCAATTCTGCTTCTGCAACATTTTTCTGCAGTATGTTCTGGCTCTGGCTGCTCACAGTCTACCAGCAGTGTTGGTGTGTGTGTGTCTGTGAGAGAGTGTTGCTTGCTGCTTTGCTTCTCCAGTTCTCGCTTTCTGCAAGATAATTTATTTTTTACGCCTTATTCCCCCCTCATGTCATTCAGCCACACACATCCACTGATTTTATGGGCAATAGACCAGCTGCTGCGGGTCTCTGGGCGGCTCCGCTGTCCCCCGGCTCGCTGCGAGATCACCGGCGTTACAGCAGTGAGCGGTAGCGGGGCTAGTTGGTAGATTAGGCTTTTGCCAAATCCTGTCGGAAGCAAGGCTAAAACATCCTTTTTGGTGGTGAAACATGAGTGTAAAGCCAAACATTGCTCTTTTTTTATAATCAACTTTCGCTCTTAACTATTTAAAACGCCGTCTACAGCTAGATCAAAAGAGAGTTTCACGTCTGCTGCAGCCATGTTGGATCCATAACAAAACTACAAAACTACGAGTTTCCATCTTTCGAGTAGTACGCGTCATCTGATGGCCAACGAGTGAACGCTGGCGCAACTAGCTGCCGCTGCTCGCCGGTAACTTTTCAACTTTTAACGTTCCAGGCTGATTTTATTTTATGTTGCTATGATCTAATCGGACAGTGAAATTGCGATCATTCTGGAATACTTTTAAAAACTGCTGGCACTATCGTTTACGTGAGCTGTCACTTTTCGCTCACCTGTCTTGTCCCGGTGTGATCCTCACCTGGCGTTTTCTGGCCGTCAGCGCTGCCTGAGTCCTCGTCCACAATGTGGGCCGGTAGGACATTCATCCTGTTTGTCTGTGTCTGGCTCTTTGTACTGCCCGTCCACCTGCCAGTGGCGGGTCTAATCCAGTACTCGGCCACTGACCTGCTCCGGCTGCGCCATCACCTGCCTGGACCAACGCCAGAGGCTCTTCACCTCCACCCGGACATCATCTTCCAGCCCCGCCAGAGATACATCCACCGAGGGTCCCGTCGGAACTTTCACCACAACACCTCAACAGCAATAAAATCCATCTGGTCCAGTTCCCGACGCCGGACACGTCGCCCTCCACACTCCACCAGCCGGGCTTACGACCACAGCGTGTTAGCCCGCCTAGCCCGGTCGGCTAGCACCACCACCAGCTGCGACAGCTCTCCACTCAACTTCGCTCTACTCAACATCCGCTCACTGACAGGCAAGGGACATCTCATCCAGGATATCATCACAGACCGTAAGCTCGACTTTCTCTGTTTAACCGAGACGTGGCAACAGCCCCAGGACTACTCCCAGCTCAACGAATCCACTCCTCGTGGGTTTGTTTACACCTGTCAACCCCGCGGCTCTGGTCGGGGAGGAGGTCTCGCTATATTTTACCGCGAGACCTGGAAAGTCTCGCCGGTATCTGTGCCCGTCTCCACCACGTTTGAGTCGTCTGTCTGTAAGCTGTCTGGTCCCACTCCAACCATCATTGCCACTGTCTACCGCCCCCCAAAACCCAATAGTAACTTTTTAACTGACTTTGCTGCTTTCCTCACCCATCTATCCTCTCACTCACCAAACATTATACTGCTGGGGGATTTCAATATCCACATGGACAATACCAATCTGCCACTTACCAAAGACTTCACATCCTGCCTAGAGAGTTTTGGATTACAGCAACACACCACCATTCCCACACACTCCAAAGGACATATTCTGGATCTAATCTGCTGCTCTGGTGTCACCCCTCTGGACATAACCGCTGATGATCTCCCCATAACTGACCACTTTCTCCTCTCATTTACAGTGAAACTCACTCTCTCAATCTCTAAAACACCACGCCTCATCTCTTACCGGAATATAAAGAATATTAACCCCGCCACTCTCACTTCAATTATTCACTCCTCCGGCCTCCTTGACATCCATAATCTATCCACCCCTGATGATCTGGTTTATCACTACAACAATGGACTCCATAATATTCTTGACTCTCTTGCTCCGTTAAAAAACAGGTCTGTCTCCTTCACCGTCTCCGCCCCCTGGTTCACCCCCGATCTTCGCCTCATGAAATCCAAAGGTCGGCAACTTGAACGACTCCACAAGAAAACTGGTCTCACCATACACAAAGACATGTACAATAACCACACATTACGCTATAAGGACTCCATTGCCAGCACAAAAACCCACTACTACTCCAGTTTAATCACCGCCAATGAAGGAAACTCCAAGTCACTGTTCTCCCTACTTAACAATATCACCAAACCCCAGGACTCTCTCCCCCCTCACTTATACACAACCTCCTCCTGCAATGCCATTATGTCCTTTTTCACTGAAAAAATCAAAAACATCCACCAGAACCTCGGATCACTGCCTCACCTCAGCACCTCAGCTGACCTTCCCCCACCCACCCACCCGGATCCGGACATCCAAGCCATCCACCTGTCAACTGGACCCCCTGCCCACACAATTTGTCAAAGCCTGCCTCCCTTCTCTGGTCCCCCTCATTTCTGCCATCATCCACTCCTCTCTCACCACTGGAACCGTCCCTACACCCTTCAAAACTGCTGCCATTACCCCAACCCTGAAAAAACCTGGCGCTGACCCATCCAACTTCAACAACCTCCGCCCTATCTCCAATCTACCCTTCATCTCCAAAATCCTAGAAAAAACTGTTGCCTCCCAGCTCCACTCTCACCTATCCCACAATAATCTGTATGAACAGTTCCAGTCTGGTTTCCGTCCACTCCATAGCACCGAAACAGCACTCATCAAAATCACCAATGACCTCCTTATGGCATCTGATTCCGGACTCCTCACCATCCTCATCCTCCTCGACCTGAGTGCAGCCTTTCATACCATCTGTCACACCACCCTCCTCAGCAGGCTTTCTTCCATTGGCATCACCCACACCTCCCTGGACTGGTTCACATCATACTTCTCTGGCCGCACTCACTTCATTCAACTCAAGTCGCACAAATCCATCCCCTCCTCCGGCACCTCAGGTGTGCCCCAGGGCTCTGTCCTGGGGCCCCTCCTCTTCATCATCTACCTCCTTCCCCTCGGCAATATCTTCCGAAAATTTAACATTCACTTCCATTGCTACGCCGATGACACCCAGCTCTACCTCACCACCAAACCCTCGTCCTCTCTCCCGCCCACCTCCCTCACCGATTGCATCTCTGAAATAAGAACCTGGTTCACCTCAAACTTCCTTAAACTAAACAGTAATAAAACAGAGGTTCTTCTCATTGGCACAAAATCCACTCTATCCAAAACCGACAGCTTTTCCCTCAACATCGACAACTCCTCTGTTTCACCATCCCCCCAGGTTAAGAGTCTGGGTGTCATCCTGGACAGTACATTATCCTTTCAATCCCATATCAACAACATTACCCGGTCTGCCTACTTCCATCTACGAAACATCAATCGCCTCCGCCCCTCCCTTACCCCCCACACTGCTGCCATCCTCGTCCACAGCCTCGTCACTTCCCGCCTGGATTATTGCAACTCTCTCCTCTTTGGCCTCCCTCAAAAATCACTCCATAAACTTCAACTGGTCCAGAATTCAGCTGCCCGCATCATTACAAGAACCGCCTCTATCCACCACATCACCCCTGTCCTCCAACAGCTCCACTGGCTCCCGGTTCAGTTCCGCATTCAATACAAAGTGCTCCTGGTAACTTTCAAGGCTATCCACAACCTCGCCCCCCCATATCTGTCTGACCTCCTCCATGTTCCCACTCCCTCCCGCTCCCTCAGATCCTCCTCCTCAATACACCTGTCTGTCCCCTCCGCCCGTCTCACCACCATGGGGAGCAGAGCATTCAGCCGCTCTGCTCCCCGCCTCTGGAACTCACTACCACCCCAACTCAGGAACATTGACTCACTCCCCCATTTCAAATCACAACTCAAAACACATCTGTTTAAAACTGCTTATTCCCTCTGATCACAATTACCCTGTCCAATCTATCTTTTGTATTGTATTGTTATTAATTCTGTGTATTTTATTGTATTTTATTGCTGAATCTTTTCTATCTTTTTGTACGGTGTCCTTGAGTGCCAAGAAAGGCGCCTCCAAATAAAATGTATTATTATTATTATTATTATCGTCTTGCCGTCCCTCCACGTTCTGTGATTGGATCGCTAAAACAGGGCTAAGAAACGGCAGTAGTTGCCAGACTGTGTTGCATTTCGAAATGAAATTGAGCGCGCAAGGCAGTATGGGTATACCCAGGCTAATTAGCCACTATATGAAACATCAGAACATCACCTTCAGCTCAACCTTTCAAAGATGGAGCTCCTCATCATCCCACCCCATCCCACCTTATATGCCTATCAATCTTCAGCTTGGATCCATGAAACTTGGGTGTCATGACTGATGACCACCTGACCTTCAAGGTTCATGTGTCCTCAATTGCCCAATCTTGTCGATTCGCCTTGTGCAACATCAGGAAAATCAGACCCTATCTGACCGAGTAATCGACACAACTCCTGGTTCAGGCCGTTTTGTTACCGTTTAGACTACTGTAACGCTCTACTGGCGGGTCTTCCTGCATCACCACCAAGCCTCTGCAGATGATCCAGAACGCGGCTGAATGTCTGGTCTTCAACCAGCCCAGGAGAGCACATGTCACTCCGCTCCTCATCTCTCTGCACTGGCTCCGGGTCACAGACCGCATCAAATTCAAAGCCTTGTCTCTTGCCTACAAAATAGCAACGGGCACAGCCCCTGCTTACCTAAACTCCTTTGTTCAGATTCACAAACCCTCCCGTCCACTACGCTCCTCAAGTGAAAGCTGTCTGGGTCCTCCACCGCTGAAGGCCTCTGCGTCTCAAACCAGACTCTTCTCCTCTGTAGTGCCCCGGTGGTGGAACAAACTTCCAAACTCCGTCCGTTCTGCTTATTCCTTCTTAATCTTTAAGAAGAGACTGAAGACCCAACTCTTTACTGAATACCTTCACTCTTGACCTACACTGATGACAACGATAAGTATCGCACTGACCGCTCTCACGACGCTAAAAGCACTTGCATCCTAATGGCCTCAAACTTAACCAACAGCACTTACTCTTGCTATGTTTTTTGACTTCATCCTTGCTTATGTTGTATTAACTCTCATTTGTGCGTCGCTTTGGATAAAATCAGAAAATCAAAATTAGTCTGCTAATGACATTGTAGAATTGTAGAATATGTCCCTGGGTTAATGGTAAGATCCTTTTTAATTGCTTAGAAGACTTGGTCATATAGATTCAGATTTAATCACATGAGTATTTAGGAGTATTTGTCATGTTATTACAATTGGCCATGGTATATGTGGAAACCCTGCCTCTGCTCAGAGACTGCAAGTGTCTTAAGATACCTGGACAAAAAACAACGCAGAATCAAGTAAAACATTCACTCCATTAACTCTGACACGGCACAATAAGATAGAACTAGAGAACTTTGACATTTAAAACACTTCTTCATAAGCCATGTTTTAAATAGTCATTGGCATCAGATGTGATTGATTGACTTAGTCTTTCTCCTGCCATCCACGGACTCTAGGTCAATGACTTATATTCATGTATGAATTTTAATTTGGTGCAGAATAAAATAATATTTTTTGTTTGTGTTGTTTTCAGTGTTAAAATGTTTTGTTTGGTAATTTTTCTATGTCACGACTACAAGGAATACTTGAGTAATTGATAACACAATTTGGCTGCAGGGTGTTTATAACTATTAGTGTTGCATATTTTGTGATATCACTTCTGTGTTTACACACAAATAACCCAAGCTAGAACCCAACCACACTCATATTTGACTCAAATGACCCATCTGACCTCTGTGTCTATCCGTGGCCTTGCCTGGAGTAAGCAGACACACACACACACACACACACACACACACACACACACACACACACACACACACACACACACACACACACACATTTTACTACAAGAGGCTGTATGCAATGCAAAACAGGGAGCATGATGATATGAGGCTGCATCATTATCCCTGAAGGCGCACCCTGCTGCAGAGTCTTAAGGGTTCATAATCTGCTGCTGCAGGGCTTTTCTATTATCATGTAAAAGGAAAAAAAAGTAGTTGCCTTCTTCTTTACCGTCTTCTTTGCTCAGAAAGGCAAAACAGCAACATTTGGGTCTGACACGGATTTTATATAATAGCTTTTGTTCTTTCATCATATTACTACCATTGTAATTGTGACTGTCTTTTTCACACTTACACTGATATGCCATTGTTTCAAGCGTAGAGGAGGAAACTTTGTCATATTCAGCATTGGGGTTTGGTTGGAGTGTCCTTTAAAGATGCATTTGCACCAAAACATGGGTCAATAGAAAATCCCCTGGCTTACAGACATGGAGAAAAGTTTAAAAAGTGTATTGAAACTTGCAGCTGAAGGCAGGTGGGACTGTAAGGGGAATCTGGGAGGTGAAGGGTTGAGTTGGTGAAGCAAGGAATGAAGCAGAGGGAATAGAGCAAGGACTTCAGCTGCAGACGGGTTGGAAAGGGTGATCCAGAAGGTAGGTCATCCCGAGCACAAGGGGAAAGGTATTACCAAGCAGGCAACACAAGACTATTATAACATGCAAACACAGAAAGCACTAGAGGTTTGGTCAAGAAACTACCAGTGATGATCAGGGGCAGCTGAGTGGGGAGGGAATCAGGAGGCCCAGGAGGGGAACTGAGGCTTAAGGTCTAGACCATAACAGATATAGAGATAGTCTAAGGGAGCATGAGCTTGACTGACAGGTGCCTCAGCCTACCATGCTCGGCCTTTGTTCTGCCAAATTGTCTGCAGTAAATAACTAATCCAGTAACTGATAAAAACAAATTCTAGACCTGAAAATATCCCTGTATTAACCTGTGAGTGATGTTTCAGAGTCTATGTAACATAATACTGGTTTTGCACAATCACCAGCTGTGGGTTAAAATCATGAAATTTTAAAAATTGCTAAAGGTGTTCAGGGTAACGTAAGTTTTGAGGCAAAACTTCAGTGGGAATGTGTTGTATTAAATAAGAAAGGATGACTGACAGCCCTTTTCTGCACTTTCATGGTTTGACTCTTAAATGTCATTGATGTGGGGTTGCTCTCTTGTCATTGTGCAAACTGTGATTAAGATGAAATCAATCATTTTTATTTCATGCAGTCTCCCAGGCTGAAAAGTTTATTGCACAGTGCTTTACAGTAGACAGAGATATCAGCTTCACCATATGATTTTTTTTCTTCCACAATGTTTACCTGGATGATGCACAACTTCACATCTTTCTCAGCCCTGATATCATATTTCTAGATCCAGACTCACTGAAATGTGAAGCATCCATATTACTCGAGCTGAAAAACAAGAAGCCTTTCCTCATTTATTATTTAGTCGTTCTCCTCGCTTGCAGCTCCTTTTCAAGTTTAGCAAAACTGGCAGGCTGTGTTTACGTTCAGCTCCAGTCTATTATTTATGCAAGATAATCGTCAGCGTGCATGAGTGAGTGAGTGATTGTGAGAGGATAGTGTCGACACAATACAGTATGCATACTGTACTGAGTTGTGTGTCTGTATAACAGTCCAAATGCGTATGTCTCTGTTGGTTGAGATCTGAAAACACATTCTGAACATTTGTGTTCTGAGTTTGTGTGTGTGTTACTCAACAGCAAACATTACATTCAAGAGGTCTGAGTATAGAGACATCCAACCTCTACAAAGTTTTTGCTACAGTATGAGTGTGTCAAACTGTATTCATTTTTAGAAATACTATATGACAAGTAAACGTTTTGCAGCATTTCCCATTAATCACCTATAATGTGTCAAACCAGCATCTACCTTTTTCCGCTAGTTTCATAGTGAACTGACAATATTATTTTTCTTACAATAACAGAAGGATCTCTCACACAAGTCAGTCTGGCACTCAGTCTTGCATTCAAAATCCTAACTAAGTTATTGTACAGAAGTGTTATAAGACATTTAGTAGAGAAACCTTCAGCCTTGTTTGTTGGTCTTTTTTTTCACCGGTTACTTTCAATCAAGTACTTCTTTATCTCAGTGTTGTACAGTAATAAATTAGAGTCCCATTTCTAAGCACAAATTTAGATTTTCTGCCAATCTTTGTTTTTTGTTTAGTTTTTGAGATTAAAAACTATGGTATATTTCTGTAAGTTGAATTATGGGGTTGGTTTTATGATGTTCTGAAGTTCTGATTTGGAAAGTTTGAATGTTCTGTGGTGTTGAACTGGTCTGAAAAGAGCCAAAGAAACATCGAAAGTAAGATGTTAGAGAACAGTTTTCCAAAACAAGAGTGCATCAAAACACCTAAGTGATGCCAAGGGAACACACACACACACACACACACATACATGCACACATACACATACATACACATGCGCATAGACACATACATAGATGAAAACTCTATACAAGGATGTGAAACTGCCAGTTGAATCAGCTTTGTCTGCTTCTCAAATGTAAAGTCAGAGTTACTTCATTGACTTCTGCAGCAACATCTGCTTCAACACAACCAGCTGCATTTCTTGAATTTTAGAGCAAGAGATTCGTTCAGTGTTTGATTTTTTTCATAGAGTTAGAAATGACATTTGCGAGACATAAAAAACAAGTGACTCAGAGCTTTCCATTTGAATTCTAAGGTCTGAGCAAGCACTTAGATTGAAAGTGTAGTCATGACTGAATCCAGACTGAGAAATAATCCTCCAAATATTCTCCTGTTAGATTTTATTCTGTCTCATGTCAGCACTGTTCTGCATGAGGAACTTTTATGTTTCTGTTAGAAAGGTTGCCCTTTTATTAAAACCACAACATCACTTTCAAGGTATTCTTTTTCAAAGCAGAATGAAACTCTGCAAAGCCCTCCTTCTTCTGTGAAGCTTGGCAGAACAGAGGAAGCCGACAGACAGCTTGATATAACACTGATTTCCTGTCAGAGAGGAGAGAGAGGACAGTACCTGTGAGGTGTAACATCAGTGCCTGTGTCGGTATGACTGCAGCTATCTCCCAGAATCTCAACAAGTTGGTTGTGAGCATGCTTTTTTCCCCGCACATATTAACGATGTCCGAACTGATATTGATCCTAATAGGCCCAAACCTCTTAAGTCATAGATGTCTTGTTCTACTTTTAAGCCATTCTTCTGTGCTACCCTGTGAACTTTAGCCCCAGAGACAATTTATCACTGATTAGATTAAGTGTATTTAGGTATGCTTTTCTCTCTTGATGTTCTCAGTTTACTGGACAATCATGTCTCCAGATTTTGCTTCTTGCTGACACTTTTTAGTTATTGCTATATAAAAAAATATTAGACCACCCTTTTTTTCTTCAATTTCCTGTTCATCTTAATGCCTGGTACAACTAAAGGTACATTTGTTTGGACAAATATAATGATAGCAACAATAGTAGCTCATGAGAGTTTATTTTAAAAGCTGATATCTAGACATTTTCAGTGGTTTTTTTGACAATGAGTTTGGCTATTATCAAGAAAACCGTGGAAAATGGCTAGATATCAGCTCTTAAATTAAAGAATTTGATGAAAAAGGGTGTTCTAATAATTTTTTTTCCATGACTGTATAGTTAAAATAGTTTGTTATGGTTGTTTTGGTTGGTTTTTCATTCGATTACTTTTTCTTTTTAAAGAAAATGAAAAAGCATCATTCAACAAGCCCAACGAACAACTAATTCTAGCAGATTATAGTGCAGACACCCCAATCCCTCCACCAGCATCCATGAAAACAGTAATTCACTTAAGGGTATACACCCTGCATGCATCTGATTTTTAAAGCAACACTTTTCATTTATAAATCTAAATTATTGTGAGGTTATGCACACATCCACAAACCTGACACGCCATACATCGGTGTAAAGATACTTTTCAAAATCACTGTTGATACTACAAGTCTTTGTGGTGAAGTGAAACATTACATAATTTCAAATGTGAAAAGTTTGTTGGTAAGGAAGTGAAGCAAAATGCTTTATTTAGAGGTCAAAGTTCACATTCGATCAGCAGAATGAAAAATTCTTTGAAGGTCAAAATGTCACAGAAACTATTAAATCTGTCAGTTGAGAGCAAAAGACTCTCAGAAATAGGGCAACTACAAGGGCGAGATCACAAAGTGCATCAGTACACAAAGATAGTGTGAGGGCTCCAGGGTGGAAGACAATGAACCTCAGCTCTTTGTACAGCTGATTAATGTATAGCTTCTGTTCTGGAACTAAAAAAAAAAAACATTATGTGGCATTGTTTCAGCTCAAAAAGGATACATTCACATATTTTATTTTCTTGTATAAAACAGCTAAATAACTAACTAATTAGATTTGCACCAAAGTGGCTTACAAGACCACAATGACTTTCCAAAGATCGAAGAGAGTGAAAGAGAAGAGTCGGTCTCCACCCCCACTGATCATCCACCCACGATATCCTCACAGCTGCTGTGCTAGAGTCACATAGGGATGTGAATTAAATAAACTCATTAAACAAACACATAACTAAGAACTTTGCCAATACATGTAGTTTTGCGTGAGTTTAGAATAATCAATAAAAATAATAAACTCCCCTTCAGCATTTGGAAACTTTGTTGTCTGCAGGTCGGCACTTCACACCAAGATTAAATGTATTAGCTTGTGTGAAAAACGTTTTTTTCTGGTTTTGTGTGCTCAGGAGGCAAACAGGGCCATACATCAGCGCCAGTTGATAGAATTGTCTCCCTCCAAATGATTCCAGGCCCAGCCACAAAGCACCACTGCAGTGTGAACATGCATATTTTTGTGCATATGGTCTGCAGATTCATAAAACAGCCATATATAGGTTTATGTGTAATTTAACAACTCAAACATGATGGAACAAGTGACCAAGAAGTCTTTCATAAGGTACAACTTGTAGTTTTTTGGCTTCCACTAATGAATTATGGGTTGAGTCTGACCATAAGACAACATTCTCTTTTACATACAAAATGGCATATATCTGTCGTAGAAAATGAGAGTGTTGCAGATTGATGATGCGAGTTAATGATGTGCCTCTGGGCATTCATCACACAATCTGATTTTCCTTTAGAATTGATATTTTCACTGATTGGTTTGATGAAAATCTTGGTTCTATCAATCTCTCACGGTGTGCCTTCCAATTGACCTGTGAGGTTGATGTTATTACACTTTATTACACAGCTTCATTGAATGTTTGTTTAATGCATTCAATCATGGCATTGTGTTGTTATGTAAAACAGACTGATGGCAACTGCAGTTAGCAACAGTTACCTTTCAGGAAACTTTGTAAATCACCAAGATTTGAGGTAGAGCAGCCCAACAATTTCTCCAACCTAAACGACCCGTAACACACACAGCGTTTTTCAAAATGAGCAGCTCACTGTACCGCAGAGCGTTTTAAAAATAGCACAAACATCATTATACATACACATACGTTTTCATGTTTTTTTCTGGCAATCTACCAACAAGATCTCCAAACTTAATGACAGAATAGATCGTTTGTCAGTACTACCCATAACGACATAAGTGTTTGTCAAAATGAGCGTTTAACAGCTCACGCCACCGTGGATCCTTCTAAATAGCACATATACGTCATTATACATATACATACGGTTTCATGGTTGTAAAATGGCTGCAGTTTCTGTGAATTTAGGCCACAAAACCACTGACCTAGGTTTAGGGCAAAAAACTTCCTGGTAAGGCGTTGTATAAGACAGTATAAATGGTAAATAAATGTACGTAAATGCTGGAAGTGAAGTAGTTATGAGGGTGATGTGAGCCATGGAAGTTACGTAAAAAACGGAAGTTATGTAAAAAAAATAAAGTAAGTTACATAAAAAGGTAAGTCACGTAAAAAGACGTCTACTTTTGTTTTCACACAGGTCACCTCCCCATCCTCCCGCTCCGAGTGTGACATCCACCATTTAAAGTCTGCATCGGCGTCAATCACTACTACTACGTCCGCAAGATTGCATCGGAGGACGTAGGTCTATAATGTAAATGTGAGTCGTAATTTGCTGCAAGTCAAATGTCTTATATTGGCGTTTTTTAGGAGGAGACCAGTCTGTGAGAAGCAAAGAAACAAAAAAACCCTTATTCACTGGGAAGGTGTAAAGATCACATCGTAGACATCATAGATAACTTATTACTTCATACTCTTGGGATCAGAACATCTGACATGCTTTATAATAACTGACATTTCTAGGATTTCAAGGAGTGATTCTGAGATGCATGACAAACACTGATTCAGAGTTTTGAGAAAGTATTTTACAAGTACACTTGTAAACTACTTAAGTTCACTTTGATTTGCATAGTGACAACAAGTAATGTTATGGGGTTAGTGGTTTGTTGGAGTTCAGCACACACTTATCAACATCTATCAGATTGCAGTAATGATCTCTCACTGGGCTGCTGAGTCCCTTCCTCACTAAACATGCTGACAGCTTTTGAGAAAGCAGCACTGACGTGAGAATCCATCTTAAATTCATGAAGACTAGTGCTAATATTTAATATTTCAGAGTGTAAAAACAGAAGACGGCTTGTGCTGCAAGCTGTTTGTATATTTGTAAACACTTGCAGTTTATGAAGAGAAAAGCCTGGATGTGACAGATTATTAAAAAGCTGTCAGGCTGTCATGGAATACATCTCCATGCACCTATTTGGCATCTATTTTTCATCCATTAGAAGATCACCAAACATTCTAAAATGCAGTTTTTTTTTCTACAACAGTGAATTAGATCTGTCCGGATACAACTGCATGTTGTTGTTGTTTCTTCAGGGAAATTTAACTTTCATCAGTCACAGTTTCTCTTCTTCCTGAAATATATTTCAGGCTATTACTGGAGCAGCTGGAACTGAGTAAATTGCACAAAGTTTTTGCAGAAAGTAATTTGGAGTAAATGTAGTTATTGATTTCATAGGCCCATATGAGTATTGTCAAGTGGAAAGACCTCATCGTCCCCCAGAAAATCTTTCAGCTGAAATGAACTGATGTCAATGCATGCAGACAAATGGTCAGATTCCATTCCTAGCTCGGATAATGTTGTGTTAATGAAGAGAACCAATTTCCACCAAATTAAAATTCATTTGCATGAGGCTTAAGTGCATCTGGCGGATACATTTCCATAAGCCAGACAGGGCTTAGGGGCAGCACTTGAGGCGTTACTGTGCTTGTAATAACTGAATTAAAATTTTATTAGAAGCAGCTAATTTCAAGTGAAGAAAATTACTCTGACAAGTCGGAGGGTTTTTGGGACACTGAACGGAGGCAAGGCAGGCACATTAGAGAGCCTCTTCACTCTTCACGCTTCCTTATGAGACAGATTCATGCTGCTGAACATGGAGCAACTTGATGGTTGCTGTGTGTGTGTGTGTGTGTGTGTGTGTGTGTGTGTGTGTGTGCGTGTGTGTAGGTGTGTCCTTACTACAGTGAGGATCGGTTAATTTTTTTATTCAACAGAGTAAGGACAGTTTTGGAAAATGAGGACATTTTTCTCTGGTCATCATTTCTTTAAAGGTTTGTTTGGTTTTAAGATTAAGGTTAGAATTAGAGTTAATTAAGGGTTGGGGTTAGGCATTTAGATGTGATTGTTATGGTTTGGCTGTAGCGGCTAGGGAATAGATTACGTCAATGATTGTCCTCACAAAGATAGAAGTACAAGGGAGTGTGTGTGTTTTAATATTTGATTTAATGTCTGCAATGAAAATTACTCCATGAAGGATTAATGAATTTTTACGGGCTGGATGAAACTGAACTGAAGTAGGTCATGTTTACAATACGAAGTCTGAAGATTAACACACAGCCAATGGGGCCTCCACATGCAATGGTGATGGGAAATAATTTGGCTCAGTTTAAAAAAAGAAGGGAAAAAAACCACTGCATCCATCAATATTTTTGATATTAATGTTGAATCAAATTGATCTGGAATGTGATAGCTCATAGGGGTAAAATCTCCCCCATTTATCTGAGAATACGTTTTAGAATTAAGTCTTTGGCTAATACTTTTAGTTTTACAGCATATTTTGGATTAAATCTCAGTGTTCTCATCAACCTCATTTAGAGTCACAGCAGGAAGCTGTGTTCAACAAACAAACTCTGGACTCACCCTTTTTTTAAATAATGGAAACTACATGCTATTATAAAAATCTTGATGTTGCTAATATTAGTATTAATATGTATATTTTTTTCCTCAGTGACAAAGGTCATCATCACTAATCTGATATGGTTGGTCTTTGTGACATGCATACAGGTAAGTAACAACAAAAAAGGTCATAGTATAGTGTGTCCAAAAAAACAAAAAAATATGTTGTGTAGTATGTCAAAAAGTAAAAGTAAAAAAAACAGTCACAGTAAAGTTTGTCCAAAAATGCCATTGAATAGTACATTGATGGTTAATAGTATAGTCTGTCCAAAAATATATTTAAAAACAACACCATACTATAGTGTTTTCAAAATAAAGAAATAAATGCCGTAGTATAGTATGTTGATAATGGTAATAGTAGTATGACAAAAAATATAAAGAAAAACGTGAAGTACTGTAGTTTACAAAAAAATGGTCTCCTTTGTGGAGATTTCCCTTGGACTAAAGCCCAGAGGATGGGTTTTCTGAAAACCCGCTGCTCAGCGACTGCTGTGAATGGGTTTGTGAATAGACCAATGTAGTGAATGCCTTTTTTCCCTGCTGCTGTGCTTAATTGGCACAGAATACAGTATAACAAAGCCGTTATGGCAGATGAAATGGTCAGTTCATCCATGCCAAAACCCATTCTAAATTGCAGTGTGGGATTGTTTCTCCTCCCAATCCTTCTTGTTGAGCAGTAACTGGTGCTATAAGGCATTCATATACAATATCTACCATCCACTTGCAAAAGCACACTAATTGTTATTTCGTGGGCTGATTTTGTGTGCTTGCTTGCAAAAGCACACTAACTACTATTCACCGGGCTTATTTTGTGTGCTTGCTTGCAAAAGCACACTAACTACTATTCACCGGGTCTATACTTATTCTTATTAGTGCCACGGCTTAGCAGCGAGGCACTCATGCGAGTTAGTGATCGGCGTGCACGTTTTCACACAATGTGCACGTTTTCGCACAACGTGCACAAACGTGCACTTTTTGGCCCATCCGGAATGCATTGCGCCAACTTTGGGGCCTCACCATTCGCACACCGTTGCTCATCAAAATTCTGAAGCGATTTAGGAAGTTGTACGGCCTGAATTTAACTCTAGTCCTGTGAAATTCCAGAGCGATTGAGCATGAAGTGCGAAAACATTTACATTTTTCCAAACTAATGGGGAGGACGATTTTGCCATGTGTGTGTATTGCACGGAATGTTCAGAGGGCCGACTGGGGATTGAGTGATGATGTCATCACGCAGAGTGTAGAGGGAGAGAAGAAATTGTAAAAAATTAATTTGAAAACTGCGCTCCAGGCCACAAATTCCACTCTACAGAAATAATTTATACATAGAAACGTAGGAAAATTTGTCTTCTCGCTCACAATCCTCTGGTAAAGCTGTCAGAGTTATAGTTTGGTCGTAGGACGCACAGATGCACCACCAACACGCACCAACTGCCCGATTGAGCCCCATATTAAAAACGCAGGAAGATTTCTGAAAAAAGGAGATGTTTTTTTAGATCGCTCTAACAAAGCTATTTTTTTTATTTTTCTTGTGGCCATAACTAAAACCAGTATTCTTAAATCTCCATGGGCAGAGTTTGGGTGATGATGCTCTGTGGGTTCCTACTTTAAGTACCCCTGGCTCATTCCACACCATAATTAAATTGATGAAAAAACTGTCATTGTTTATTCAATTTTAATGTGTGTTTATGTGTGATTATGTCTTACTCAGAATGATAAGAAGTATATTTGTAACCAGGACAGTGACTGCACTAGACACCTCAACAAGCCAGGAGGTTATGGTGAGATATTCTGTTTTTTCTCTCTTATTATATCACTATTTGATGTGAATACATTTAAAATTGTAACTATAATTGCACTTATGCATGTCAATAACTATAACTAAACATAGTTATTCAAAAAAACAGTTTTCATAAAAGCTTTTCTTTCCCTGCACAGGAATTGTGACAGGGAAATGTGTTCCTTTCAATTCCACCACCAAGATGTGTGATGTGAGATAAAAGGATGGTGTCCTGCTGAGATTGACACCATCAGGCCGTAAGATGATATTGTGCATGTGTTAGAGCACCTTTCACAAGGCTTTGCCATCAATGTTTTGTTATGTTATGCTAAAAAATTTAAGAGGGAGCATGTTTATCCTAATAGTAAAGTAATGTTCTGCAATTCATTTCAGACACTCATTGCTACATTCACACTGTAAATCTTAATGCTCAATTCAGAAGATTTTTATTTTTTTTGGGGGGGGGGGGGGGGTTCACATTATTTTATAAATGTGGTTCATATCAGACTACGTGTGAACTTACAGTCCTGAATTGTGACCACTGTGAAATGCGACATGACTGTTAAGCCTGAGGTCGCATTGGAAAACATCAGATCATATCCGAGGCGTGATATTCGTGCCCTCTCATAGTGCAGTCCAGCGTCGTGGAATGAGGTGATCCATGTTTTGAAGCTGCCATCCGCTGTGCCATCTTGGAACTCCTTCAGATGAAACCATCTAGCAAGTCTACATACCAGGATGTCTCTGAGAACTCCTTCCTGGAATGTTTAATGAGAATTCAATATCAGGATATCTTCGAAAAATACAAGACCTATAAAACAGTGCTTTGGTATATAGGTGTTGATTGGGCTCAGCTCTGCTAATAATACAAATTAAGAAAAGCAGGGAAATTGCAGCTTCAGAAAGACCCTGGGATTTTCATGGGCTCTTTCCCATAGAGTTCCAGAGGTAATGTGTACTCTGTTGTATTTATGGACTATTATACCCATTCGGTTGAGCTTTACAGAAGAGAGGGTGTCCAAGTCACTCACCAACAAAATTATAACCTGATGGGGACTACCAGACTACATCCTGTTTCCCCTAAATTCCACTGCATGCATAAAGGCTGCAGATCTGTCGGCAGAGCCGATACGCATTCATTATAATCACTGTGTGAGGTTCCACCGACTCCAGATCCGCTGTGTAGTGAGTCTGTCGTCGTACCCCCATCCGTCAGCCCTCGCAACACTTGCACAGAGCTTCTATTATTGATGGACGATAGAGCACGGAGCATCAATTCAGCACAGAGCTGAGACCATGTGAACCAGTAACTCCGTCGCTGAGACCATGTGAACCAGTAACTCTGTCGCTGAGACCATGTGAACCAGTAACTCTGCCGCTGAGACCATGTGAACTGGACTCTGTCGCTGAGACCATGTGAACCAGTAACTCTGCCGCTGAGACCATGTGAACCAGTAACTCTGCCGCTGAGACCATGCGAACTGGCGACTGCCACTGAGACCATGCGAACCGGCGACTCTGCCGCTGAGACCATGTGATCCAGTAACTCTGTCGCTGAGACCATGTGAACCAGTAACTCTGTCGCTGAGACCATGTGAACCAGTAACTCTGTCGCTGAGACCATGTGAACCAGTGACTCTGCCGCTGAGACCATGTGAACCAGTAATTCTGTCGCTGAGACCATGTGACCACCTGTATCGTCCTGATCTATCACGGAACACTGCAATGCACTCAGGAGATACAATCAGAATAGCATGGGTGACATTTGTGGAGAGAGACTGAAGCTGTGCATCTAGAGGCAACCAGCCACCAGGGTTTCCTTCTTGGGCCTTCAGGTATCCACATCTTATGGGAGACATGCGTACATTGTAGACAGTGTTGTCCATTAGAACTTGTTTTGGCATTTCCTCAACAGTCAGGTGGTCCTGAACATATGGGTCCTCTAACAGTAGCTGGTTTTTGAACGCCGACATAGAGTGAGTCTCCCATCTTGAGCACTCTGTCAAAGTTGGCGGTGTTGAACTGTGATCCCTCGTTGTGGTGGGCCAGAAATGTGAGAGCAATGCAGGTGCACTGATGATTTCTGCTGAAGACGTGGTATCTGTCATCACTCTGACTGTGGCTCGCCCTCACAGAGAAAATAGGTTTTCTCCCTCTTTGCTGTGGCTCTTCAATGTGAGGTTCTTTGTGTGGCCAGTGGGGAAGCTAAATAAAGTGGTATGAAGATTTATTATTATTATTATTATTATTATCATTAATTATCCTATTACAACAATATTTGTCACATAATTATTTTTTTATCATAATTTCATAAAAAATAGAATGTAGTATAAATTACTTTAAATGAGATTAGAATTCAAATTTAAAAATTTCACCAGAAATTATTTTATTAGAAATGTGGGCTCATTCAGGATGTTTAATCCATCATTTCAGGACTGTCAAGAATTTATTAGCTTTATCCAATGAGACTTCAAGTTTAATATTGTGTGTGTCGAAATCTACATTTGAATGTCATTATTTGCGTTTGAGAAGATAAAAGTCATGTTAATTGCAATTATCATGATGTCATTAAAAATAATGTTAATATCATTAAAGGCCTTGATAATCTCTCATCAGTCAGCTTTCTTTGAGCAAATAAATATGCACTATTTATTTCAAGATTTAATGGGTTTTTTTTAATGTGCTCCTCTCAAGGTGGTGTCTAAATATTAAGTCAGGATTAGCAAAACTATCGTTCAAGCTATTTGAAACGTTGGTATCGGCATCTCACATGCAACCTTTAGATTCACTTTTTAGTTTTAGACTTATCTTTTCTTTTCTCTTTGTTTTTACATAATTTCACATGAAAAATACTATGTAGCATCAATTACTTTAAATGAGATTAGAATTTAAAGTAAAAAAATAAATATTTCACCTGAAATTAATATATTATTAATGTGGGCTTATTAAGGATGTTTAACCCATCATTTCAGGACTGCCGATAATTTTTTATTTTATCCAATGAGACTTGAAGTTTATTATTGCGTTTGTGGTAAATCTACATTTCAATGTCATTATAGTTATGTTTTAGAAGATAAAACTAATGTTAATTGCAAAATTAATGTCATTGAAAATAATGGTAATGTCATTGAAAGGCCTTGAAAATCTACCATTGCTTTTTTTGTTTGTTTGATGTGCTTCTCTCTGGGTCAGGATTTGCAAAACTATCGTAAAATTTTGAAGCAACCAAGTAGATTGATAGTTGTGTATACAGATAGCTTTCCCCTGAGACGCCGGTGTTGGTCTCTTGCATGCAATGTTTAGATTTACCCTCTCTGCCCCCTCCCCAGAAACAACAATTACAAATCTCACAAAAGTTTTGTTAATCTAAAAAGTTACCATCAAGATGTAACCTCTCCTTGGATGGAAGTGTGTGCAATGGTTGGTTTAAAAAAAAAAAAGATGATGTTTAGTATGATTTGCATTAAGTCATGTATTTAAATATACATTTCATGTTTGTGTTTGTTGAAATGGAATACATACATGTTTTGTGTATCACTTTGTGCAGAATTAACAATTGAAGAATTTTTAAAAAAGCCTATCTTTTCAACTGGTGGAAAAGTCAGAAAATACAGTGACTTCTATACTAACCTCCCCCCTAGGGCCAGAGGCAAGCACACAATCAAAATTTGGAGCTATCCAAGTGGATGTGGATGTGCCTGGTGAAACAGACTGAGGTAAGTGTCGGCATAATTAAACTATTTAGCTACTGTCCAAGCAACTCCAATTCAAAACCTGATTGCCATTGAATTTGCTTTGGGCATTTATGATCCCCTGAAGAGGAATTTGAATGGTTTTGGAGACTTATTGACCTTTCATCTAGTTCCACTGACAGACCAAAATTTCCCAATGACCAAAGCTTTGGTCTATGCAGAGTTTCATAAAAACTGGCCAGATTTCCATCCAATTCTCTTTTAATATTCATTATCGCCAGCAGAATAATGGTAATTTCTTTGACCTTTCCTCCACTGTACAAAAGAATCATAAAAATGTATTAGAAAGCACTCCAAGAAAATGTCTGACTTACTATTAATGCTTTCCAGGCAATGCAGCAAACATTTATTTTTCGGACAATCAATCCTCAAACTCATCCTCAAATCTTTGCATTGGCTTTTCACTGTTGGTATAAAGCACACTGAATGGTTTGTTTGCTAAATTTTGTCTTTGCTTGTGATTGCAATTTTGGCTATTTTAAATTATTCTGAAAATGTTCAATTAAATTTAGTAAGCAAAGTATTGTTCCCAGATGAAATTGTTGGATTTATATGATACCATGATCTTTATATACAGGTACATCTCAATACATTAGAATATCATGGAAAAGTAAATTTCCAGTAGTTCAAGTCAAATAGCCCCAACCAAGTATTGAGTGCATAGATGGACATACTTTTCAGAGGCCAACATTTCCATATTAAACATACTTTTTAAAAACTGGTCTTTTGTAATATTCCATTTTTAGAGACACTGAATTTTAGTTTTTAGTTCATTAAATGTAAGCCATAATCATTATAATTAGAAGAAATTAGCTTAATTAAGACATGCAAAGTTTCATTATGTGTGTAATGGATCTATATAATGTGTTATTTTCACTTTTTGAATTGAATTACTGACAAATAAACTTTTCTATGATATTCTAAATTATTGAGATGCACCTGTTTTATCTCTGCTAGTGGTATGACTCTACAAATAACAATATTTTCAATATACACTCACTGGCCACTTAATTAGGTGAAGTATGTACCTCATGAAGTGGCGGTGTGGTCTTCTGCTGCTGTAGCTCATCTGCTTCATGGTTTGACGTGTTGTGCATTCAGAGATGGTCTTCTGCATACATCTTGACCATTTCTACATGCATGCATTGAGTTGCATGTCATTGGCTGATTAGAATTTTGCATTAATGAGCAGTTGAACGGTGTATATCATGAGTGTGAGTGTTTACTTGGGCTTTGGTTTTTAGCTTTGTTTCTACCTCCTTTCCAGATGGCTATTATGTAAGGTAAAATGCATTCCTCTCATTGCCTAAACATTAAGCCTTAAGTGATGTTTCAATGTTCCAATATGAATTTATTTCATTTGTATAGCAAAAATCCAAAGAAAAATCTTAAGGGTTTTATTTTCATACCTTCTAGGAATCCAAAAACATCCAAAACCCGCTTTTAGAAAAAGTAATGTGTGGAAAGGCTTGCAGGAGTTATTTGCATTATGAAAACCCAAACGGTCTGTCAGACAGTCATCGTAGTTTCTGTTACATTCACAAGGGGACCCAAGAGCAGGACACAGACAGGAGGCATGGAGAAAGGTTTGAACTGTTTTTTTTAACTGAGGAAATGAAGCAAGGCAGGCTGAATGTGGCAGAGGAAATGGTAAACCTGAGCACAAGGGAAAAGCACTTGTAGGTGAGTGAAGATTTGTAGTTCTTATACTGCAGCTGATGAGGAAATGGGAGGCAGGTGTGTCATCAGGGATGAGCTGACGAGCTGATCAGGGGCAGCTGAGTGGAGAGTGAACCAGAGAGCAGGAAAGAGGCCACGCGTGTACCCACACAAATGTAGGAGGGGAACATACCAGCTAACACTAGGAAACTGAGGTTTAAAGTCCAGACAATAACCAACAAGTTCTTCAACATAAACAGCAGAAGAGGTTGTGTGTCAGTTCCACAAATTACGGCACATAGGCATGTATCACGGCCCGCGTTTCAGGGTACATATTAAGGTATCGCGGCTAGGCTCGTGGTACAACGGTGCATTCTATAAACAGCACACACGTACGGTCCGTGGTTGTAAAACAAACCCTGCAGTTTCTGTGGATTTATGTTGTAAAACCACTGACCCTAGGTTTAGGGCCAAAAACTTTATAAAGGCAGTTTAAACAGTAAATAAATGTACCTAAATGCCGGAAGTGAAGTAGTTACAAGGTTCACGTGACTGCCGCAATTCACGTAAAAAACGTAAGTTACATTCAAAAACGTGATTCACGTAACTTACGTAAAGAACGAACCCAGCTCTCCCGGGTGAAAGTCTGTTGCTTCTTTGAACGTCAAGAACATAATTAAAGTTAAAAATGGTTAACTTTTGTTTTCAGACGGTATGCAAACCCAGCTGTCCCGGGTTAAAGTCCATTGCTTGTTTGACCCATCCACCACCCAAACCGCGGGAATCTACCCTTTTAAACTTCCCTTGGCTGTCAATCACTATTATGCTACGGTTTTTCGCTGTCTGTACACACAACCTATACTGACGTTTTGACAAGAGAACAGGCTGACCGTAACAGTTCTAGTGTTAAAGTGAGCATGATCCCCATGAAGAATGTGCTCCAGGGGCCTCAAGTCCTGGTTATTGCTCTTGCGGATGTGATTTTCACTGTCATAGAAAATTAACTTAAAGAAAGTTTTGCATCTTTGTGAAAAAAGATGCGAAACAAAAAAAAAACAACCCAAAAAATGGCTGCTCGAAGGTTGGAAAATGAACATGATAGGTGTACAGTAAATAGATTATTTTAGTTAATGCACTTTACAAAAACACCAGTACCTGGTTACATAATGTAAACTCTAATTCCCAGCTGACATTCTTTATGTCATTCTTTCGTTGAAGAGTTGGTGGAGAGCAGTTTGGCTCTTCTACACAAGCTGCTTTTGGACTTGTGCCTTGTGGAGGCAACCTGAACAGAATATATAGCATGCAGTATAAATCTGCTCAAAGACGGAGGTGACAGCAGCACCAGTGTGTCGCCAACAACAGCAAGTATCTGACTGCAGTACAATGAGCTGCAGTTTCAGTTCGCCGCTGTCAAAGTGCTGTTGTTATTTTGCAGCTCCTGTATATGATTTACTCACCCAGGCTGAATGAGTTTATGTAAATTTAACAACAGGTATTTAACAAAGTCACCGAGCCTCAAACAGACTGCAGAGTGGGGAAAAATTGCTTCACAGCCAGAGGGATGACAGTAAAAATATGCAGAGTAAGGGACAAACTGGTATGTGGAAGGAAGGATGCGGTGAAAAACAATAATTTGGAGTATACAATTTTTACAATATCATGTCAAGTTTAGTGTTGACATTGGAGTCTTTAGTGTTAACCACCAATGATATGTGTAGCTGCACACTAGCTATTTCAGCTTAGAGTATTTACAACAAACATGCTGCAATTATTAAGACCTCAACAGGGGACTTTTAGGGGGATAGCAGGTCAACAGTAGATGCTACATAGAAGTGGAATACACCATTTGAAAGCTGAGAACCAGAAGATTAAGTTGCACTGTGTTTCAATAGGGTGTACTCATAAATCTGTAATATGATTGGATTATTAAAGTTTATAAGAGTTTAGAACACATTATATGAGTATATGAAGGCCATACCATGCTTGATTATGTCTCGTCAGTTGTTGCAGCAATTTTGGGGTTAAGCATTTGTTACACAGATTTGGTGCTAAATTCTACTTTAATGCTCAAAGAAAAAAATCTGTCCAAAATACTACAATAGACCAAGACCTTGAGGAACACCATAGAAAAGAGGGCCCATTTTCATTTATATATCTTGAGGTCAAAGGTCGAGGGATTCTTTTGAATTCACATCAACAGCTCACTACAGCCTCTGAAAGAAAACGTCGCTGGTGGGCCTTGAAATGCTGACAGGTTAAAACACATCAGCAGTCTAATGTCCACTCAATTTTGTTGGAACCTTGAAAAGAACTTAAAAAAGGTACTTAAATTTAACAGGAGTCGTTTCCTTCAATATTCAATTACAAGTAAGTTGACTGTGCTGAAGCGCTTGTAAAGAGAAACAAATTATAGTTCATTCTGTAGTGCATCACATATCTATTTATATATTGAAGGGAGGAGGGACAAAAATGCTTTCAGAGAAATATCTATCTTTTAGTCTTCAATCTGTGAGTGGGCAGGCAAGTCACTGTGTTATAGCTTAGCCAGCGGGTGCACAGAGATGCAATGCAAACAAATTATGATGGTAAATATATAATTTAAGTAATGACAGTGTTTTGTTAGTAGTGGTATAAAGGCAAACATTTTACATCTGGTTCAATTTATGATTATTTAAATGAGTGGTAAGAGAAAAATCTTTTTTTATGTAAAGGAAAACACAAAATTCAGGTGCCAGGTGACAATTCAGAGTATAAAAAAATAATGAAATTCTGTATTGCTTTTCAATGCATGTTCTCCTGAATGCACCATGAAGTCAGGTAACTACATGAAATACAAGCTAAGCACAACAAATAAACACTTGCATGCATGCAATTTACTGAAGTTCAGTAGAGTAAATTGCTCCACAGAGTCATGTTATTATTTGAATTACTGTTAATACATTCTGGGTATGTATGTGACCAAGCAAATTAAATTATTTCAATTTCATATGAATTTGTATTTGGAGGAAAAAAATACACATACTTCATTGTATAGAGTCCCCTGCTTAATGCAAAATTGTATTATTTGATACAACAAGATCTCCAACCTAAACATAATAGACCATCTGTCAATACCACCCATAACGACTCATTGAGCCTTTGTCAAAATGACAGCGTTTCATGGCTCGCGGTACAGATCGAAGCATTCTAAATGTAACACAGACATCATTATACAGTACACATACGTACGGTTCGCGGTTGTAAAAAAGGCTGCAGTTTCAGTGAATGAATGCTACAAAACCACTGACCTAGGTTTATGGCAAAAAAACTTCCTGGTTAAGCGTTATAAAATATAATAAATAAGTTAAAAAAATAACATAAGTGCTTGAAGTGAAATAGAGGGTGATGCGACCATAAGTTAAGTAAGAATTGTTTACTTTTGTTTTCACACGGGACACAAACCCTGTTCACCTGGGTGAAAATCTGCTGTTTGTTCAACCCCTCCCTCTCTGAATGTGGCATCCACCATTTAAGTGCCGCATCACGTCAATTATTACTTCTACGTCTGCAAGATGTCAGCGGAGGAAAGTCTAAAATGTTAATGAGTCATATTTTGCTGCCTGTACAAACACCCTATGTTGTTGTTCTTGAAGGAGACCAGTCTGTCTGATATGCATAGTAGTTCTTTAGTGAATGTGGACAGAAAAAATGATGGCTTTCCAACTGGAATATCCACAAACAAGGAGTAACATTATGAAAACCCTTGTAGAACAGCTCCAATCTGCCTTTTTAAACAGCCAGGCGTTTTAAAGGATTTGACCCGAATACGTCCAACTAGGTCCCCAGTGACTCAAGCCTGCCACTGCAACACTGCCGTGATTTTCCATTAGTGTGTGACAGCGAGGCCGTTTATAGCAGAGAAGCCCTGTGGAGAAAGAGGTTAGCTGTAATTATTCAGCTGATAGGTTATGAGCAGAGCGGGCCTGTCACACCTCTCCTGGCTCCCTGGACTGAAGGATTCAGAGGCCAGGAGGAGTGTTTGGTTATTAGTCACAGCGGCAGCAAGCATTTCCCCAGAGAGGGAAACTGCACTTTCAGTAGTAGTCGTTTCATATTTCATTTGAGGACTCTTTTAGTCTTATCTCCTACATGTGAATAATACTACCATTGGTCTTGTTATCACACATGCTACAAATTTGGTATTCATCCTGACCTATTTCTGCACATATCACTTCCACATAATATGGAAGATGAAAGTTGACATTAGACATTAGAATTTCATGCTGTCAGATGTTCATACTGCACTACCATCAAGAGTGGGTGCAATTTGCTGTGTAATAATATGATGGAAGCCAATGCTGGATGTGTTAGAAATGGGGTTTTAGTGAGAGTAGGTCTCTCCCTCTTTGCACAATTGACTTGACACAGCGCATTACACGTTCAGCTCCAGAGTAAGTAATTGTGAAGATTACCTGCCTGCATTTGTTTAGAGCTTGAGATGCAAACATTTCAATCACAAGTCTTTTCACATAGCTATGGAGCCCCCAACCCCCAGGATCAGCAGAGAAAGGAAACGAAACTGTGCACACAAATTATATACCATGCTCCCGAATTGGTAGTTGTGCATATTGATTTGCAACAACGAAAGCTGCGAAACACCCGATACAAAATACAATATAGCATTAAATGACAGTTACATTTGGAGAGATTGACGTTAATTGGCCTATGCTGTTGCCATGGAAGTGCTCTGGATATGAAAAAAAACACCTTATTGCACTTGGTCTCTTTGCTCTTCTTACCAAGAAATTCCACCCCTACCAGCATCAACCGAACAGCTGGTGATTCCCACCCTGCGAGGTTTAACTCACCTCAAAAGTACTTCCAGACTTTTCTCTGTCCTAGTACCCAAATGGTGGAACGAGCTCCCCACTGACATCAGGACCTCAGACAGCCTGTACATCTTCCGCCACAGGCTGAAGACCTACCTCTTCCAACAATACCTATGTTAAGTCATGGTCGCCTAAATTAAAAAAACAACAACAATAAAAAAAACCTCTTCTTCTTCAGCATATAGCACTCCTGTAGTGATTACAGATGGCTCTTAAAGGTTATGTACTTACTCGGTTCCTGTGGTCTAAGGCTAGTACCATCAGGTTGAATGCACATATTGTATGTCGCTTTGGACAAAAGCGTCAGCTAAATGACATGGATTGGAGTTTTTCTGTAGGTGCTGTTTTTTGTAGGCTCTATTACTCATTTTCTTCTACTGTAGGTTATTGTTAAAATGACCCCTCCATATCACCACAGCTTTTATATGGATTTCCAATATGCCTAATGATGAGAAGTTAATTTTGTTCTAGAAATGATGTGGGATTTTGAAAGCTTTTCTATTAATGCACGTGTGTTGTTCAGTCTGTGGTGTGAATCTGAATCTGCACTATATGTGTATTCATGAAAGAATGTACCAAAGCTCAAGGTTTTCCTATGTAAAAAATATTTGGTGAAATAAATTTTCTGACTGTTAGAGGACTAATATGGAAAATTTTGAAAGCAATAGCATGCAGTTTCTGTCGTGGCTTCCACGGTTTGTTTGTTTGTTTGTTTGTTTGTTTGACCTTGGTGGCATTAGATGGCCAATAAGATCCTCAGACTCATACCCGCAGTATTGGAATTGCCACTCAGGTTGATGACTCACTCTGTCAATAAAAAAAGAGAAAGTGGCAAATGATCTTTGGGCTTCTGCAGCTGCTGCTGTCCTGTTAGCTTGCTGGAGACGTTTCCTCCCACAACGGAGCACAGATGATGAGTTTGTGTGACCCCAGTTTTATCAGATTTCCAATATGAGTGCTTTGCTCCTATACAGGTTCTGTGTCAAGGACCTGAGTGCACAGGGCTAGAGTAGGTACACTGTGGGCGAAGAGTGTATGAACATTAAGAAATATTATCATGAAAGTGTATTCACTGTGGATGAAATTCATCTTCAGCTCTGATGACCTTAGTTCAATTTTAAGTTCTTAATTAAAAGGTTTTTTTAAAGTCATTTTACTTGGTTACCCAATCTTGTCATGTGAAAATCAAGAAAATGTTATTTAGCAATGTTTAAACATTTGGTGTTCTAAGAGAAAGTAAAATAACTAGAACAAGATGATGTCTCATTTTTCATTGTCTGGAACTGTAAATGAGAGTCAAAAGGACTCATTTTACCCCGTACATGTTATTTTACCCGTACTAGCTTAGATATAAAGTAGATGTATGTAGTATGGCTAGGGATGTCATTGTAAACTATTCTGTGTACTTTGTGTCATGTGGGTGAAATTATATCTTCCGCCACTGTATGACTCATACCGGAATCTCTTTGAAGGTACGTATGTGATAATTCATGTTGCATAGAAGGAATTGTACAAATATATGTCAAGAATCTTTCTTCCATTGTGATGGCTATAGTATGACATATTTCACACTTGTTTCCAATCAGCTGATGAAGCAGTAGGAAGAATATTGTGTGGTTGTCCTGAATGACATCGAAAAGATGTGTGAGATGACATGAAAACACCTTTTTCTCTGAAAAACTGAGTCTGAAACAGCAAAGTTGTGGACCAGACAGCTAAACTAAGTCAAATTATCTGTAACCGCTTATCCGAACTTGGGTCGCAGGGGGCTGGAGCCAACATTAGGCAAACATTGGGCAAGAGGCAGGGTAAACCCTGAGCAGACAAAGAGACAAGCAACTGTTCATGCTCTCAGTCACACCTACGGGCAATCAAGAGTCATCAATTAAACCTAAGCTGCATGTTTTTGAGTGGGAGGAAGCCAGAGGACCCAGAGAGAACCAATGCTGACACGAGGAGAACATGAAAACTCCACACAGAAGAATAATTTGAACCTGCGACCCTCTTGCTGCAAAGCATCCATGCTAACCACTATACCACCACTATACACCACTGTGTAGCCCTACAGCTAAACAATAAACTGAAATACTTGTGAAGGTATATTACTCCAAAACAAAGATTTAACTTGTTTATAGACATAAATAGACAGACTTAAACTTTGGTTTTCACTTGCTCGTAATATATCCTAGCTTGAGGGACATTGTCTGATTTAATATACTGTTTGTTCTGTATTTCTCCTTCAAGTCTTTAATAAATGTGTTTTATGGATTTGTGTGGGCCGTACATTGTGAGACAGGACAAAGTATTATAGACAATTCAATGAAAAAATGGACATAACTTATGCAATTGTGTTTATTGCATAGTAGAAAAAATACATTTTAAAAGTCTGTACAAGTTTGTGTTCCTTCTATAAAAGACATGTTCTTGCAATATATCTGCACACTGTGCAGGAATAAAGATTTTTGGCTTTTTTTCATCCAGTTTCCGAAGAGTTTTGGCTTGCAAAGGTCCCACATATGTCACCATATGCTGTTTTGGTTCCTTGCATGAAAAGCAAGGTATTTCCTGTTAAAATTGTTAAGGCAACAATTGTAAAACACCGGTTGATAGAGGCAGAGGAATAGACAATCCATGAAGTCTGTGTTTGTGATAACCACTCGTCTTGAGGTCCAAACTTCAGTCTTTAAGTGTTTTCTCGGTTTCCACAGGATAATTAGGTTTTAGCGTATTCTCCCACCCTGGGGAAGAACAGAATACAGATAGTGAATGGAATATTTTTTTAAATAATTTTGAAATCAAGCAATTTGCCTTCAGTTGACAGTAATAACTTGATGGTAGGTTGATTGTTGGTGGCATTGGTGTTCAGGAAAGCGTGTCTTTCTTTACCTTCTTCCTCATCACAAGCTCATGCTGCATGGTTGGATTCTGGGTGTTGGTGTGTGGTCTGAACAGCTCTTCTGCTCACAGCCTGCACACTGGATTGCTGCAGTACTATAGGGAGAGTTACTGAAGCAGCACCTTACTCACTGGTAGCTTCCATTCATTCATTCTTATCTGGAGAACAATGAAACAGAAATGAAGAATGAGGCTAGAAACAAAAATATACTCACAAAACTTTGTTACAAAGAAAACAGGGTATATAAATGTATCATTCACCTGATCCAGGGTGATCATTGTTTCATTGTCTTTTTCTTTGGAAGACGCCTCATCTCACCACCCAGTGGCCTCAGTTGGTGCCCCGGTTGAAGTGCTCCAGCACGGTGGCGTTGGTTCTCTCAAAAAGCCACTGCTGGCTAAGAGAGGAGGGGTCGCACGAGTTCATGAAGACTCGCCGCTCGCTTGGGCTGCTGTCGATACAGCTGTTACTGACAGGGTGATACAGACTTTTATCCTGGAGGAAAGAGAGTAGCAAAGACATAGACAGGACAGCCATATTCATATATAAATCGTAAACTTTTTCTCAGGGCATTTAGTTCCTTGATATGATTATGGGGTGTTTTGTGAAAGGTTAAATATACAATTTGTTCCATTATATTTTGTTTTCTTGAAACCATTATATAATCCCACACTTATTTCTAGAACAGATGGTTGTGTCATACTATACTTTTCATTATTTGTTTATATCCAATTTTTTCCCTTAGTCTTAGGAAAAAATATGTTTCCATTATATTATTTGTGCTTTCCCAAATAAAATATTTGGATTCTGGACACACATGCCCACAGGCAAAGGTTTAGGACAAATAAACAGGGTGAAAAAGCATACTAATATTTATTTCAGTGAACTAATTGTATTTATTAAATTTGACACCCATGCCCCCTGGCCAATGACATGAGGTCAAGATTTAGTTAAAATTTTAATTCTGTGCCAAAATGTAATTTAAAAATGTAATTCCTGACTTTGTTCCTCCTTTAAACTCTGATTTCATCTCAACCAACTCCTTAGAGAAATAGATGGCGCTTTAAAATGCTGTCCGAATGTAAGTTTGAGTGTTTTGAAAATGTTTGAATTTTACACCCCAGTAGTAGTATAAGACAGGACGATGTGGCAGGCACCCATCCCACGGGTCTGACTGAAGGACACTGAGATTTATGCGCTGAAAGCACTAGATTTCCCAAGATTGTTACATTTATATACACACAAAAGATTCTAGAATCACATCACATAGTGTCTTTCAAGAAAAAGGAAGTGGGGGAGTGACGGCTAGTTAAGCATCCTGCAATTTTCCCTCACATTCATGTTTAACAGATGGTCACCATTATGTTGAAATGATCCATTAATTGACTTCAATGATGCTCAGTTTACCAAAGACAGCAGCTCAGTTGGAAAGGCTAAATAGAGGATACAGCTGTAAATACCACCATTTTTTACAACTCCAAACTCTCAGTTGCTACTTTCACCTCCCATACCTCTCTGTAGCGCCACAGCTGGTTTCCCTTCATGCCGTGACAGTCGTACAGGGTGACGGGGCTGTTGTGGGAGACGGCATCGAAGCAGACCTTTCTTGTGTGCATGGGGTCACCAACCCGAATATCCTCCCTCCAACCAAATGTTAACACCTGTAGAGAACACACTTTAAACGTAACAAACATCACACTGTTTCCATCCTCTGTTGCTCTTCCTGACATTTCAAACCTTTTTTTTTTTACTACTTCCTTTGAGGAGTTCTTCCTACCTGAACTGAATGTATGAAGATACTGTCTCATGTTGAACAGGTTGGATCGAACTTATGATTTTGGGGGTTATAGAAACTTGACGTATTGAGATGACCTTTTATGTTTACTGCATCCTTGCTTAAAGAACATTGTAGGTAAATGATGATCATATGCTAGATGATTCTTAAGGGTCATTGTTGTTGGCGATGTATGAGCCTTAGCACATAAAAGCAGTATTTAGGGTTTACATGGCGTACAAATGGTATTTAGCATGCATCATTTAGCATATTACCATACAAATATTTGCATGTCAACATTAATATTTAGTTCCCTATGAACCCAGGGTGGCAGATGCATGACTCTGCCTTTTGCTCTTACCCCTATACCTTTGCCCTAACCATAACCAATCCCTCTCCTCTACCTAAACCTAACCAACCCAAACAACCAAGAACTAGCCAATTAGAGGCAACGAAGGGCAGGTCATGGTTTTGCCATTCTAGGAAAAACAATGGCACAAAGCTATGTTAAGTATGTTGTTTTTATATTGGCAGTGTAGCATTAGCAGCTACAAGACATTTATATCAAACTATAGCTGAGTTAATAAGGATTCTCTGTTGGTCTTTAGATGTCTGTATAACATTTCATGGTATTTGGTCATTATGTTTAATTAAAAAAAAAACAACAACCTTACATCAACACAGCATTGCCATTTCAAGAGCTAGGATAGTGTGGCTATATATATATATATATATATATATATATATATATATATCAGAAGATATAACAAAGACGCATATACCTGGCTCCATTCAGTCCTGAAAAATGCTGCCTTGAGGCAAGCCTCAGGATTAACCTCTGTTTGAGCGTGTCCATGTGTAATGGTCCTTTCAGATACAACGTGAAAAGTGCAGAACTCTAAACATTCAGTATGGAAGGACTTCAAGGTCAGGGAACTGAGAGCTTGTGAGCCATTTTACTACACAAAGTGTAATGGATGACCCTCACCTGTCCATGGCTCCAGGCCACCTCGCCTCGCCCTTTCACACAGCTCTCCAGGCGTATAGGGCTCCCTGACACAAAGTGTTTGATTTCCATGCACATCCCGCTGCCCACGTTTCGTATCTACAAAACACAAAAACACATGGAAATGGAGTTAAAAAGAACTTTAAAAAAGGGACTGCTCTTAGTTATGGAGACTCACCGCACATGTTCCATCATATATCATTAGCTTTCATGGGCACCTGTGAGTTTAATTTACATGGTCAGAAGCTAAAATATTGATTTATTACACATCATGTAGCCTATGTAACCTTACAATCTATAAAATGACTTGTTGGTCATACTATACTGTGCTTTATTATTTAATGACACCTCTTTTTCTTCCAGAGTACTTTGTGCAGTCACATTCACAGTTTGTGTCCACCGAAGTTCAGTGTTGTTGTTATGTTGTACACTTGGGAAGGGCCCAAAGCCATGTTTGGCCTCTGGGTGTGCACCCAAGATGCTCTGATGATACTTGCACCATGCAGGAGGGGAAAGCAAAAATCCTGTGGTATTGCAAACATGTTTCATCACTGTTTCTGTTCTGTTTTTACCATCTTACCACTAGGAATTTGACCTATTGCTAGCTCCAGCTCAATACACACCCCTCTTTCAACTTGGAAGCCTCCCACTAGTATTTCATTTTTGGAGAGTCAAAAATCTTGTGTTGAATTGAACATGATTATGTGCCTTTCTAGGGTCACCTTATACTGCAGCAGCAAATAAGATTTGTGTTACATAAAAATCACACCACAGCCCAATTCAATCATCATACACAGAAAAAATAATCATCATTAGAGAAATTGCTCTCCTTTCTCCAACCACCTCAGTTGGAATGGTAGATTTGCGTAGTCCGATTCTTGTATGGAGGACATACCATTCTTAATGTATATGCACAAGATTAATTTTTTTGTTACTTAACACAAAAGTACACTGACAGAACTGGATCATAGATTTGTAAATACTGTGCTTCCATCACTTGATTCTTAACTTATTCATGATAAGCTCACAAAGTATGCTCATGGGGGATAGACTCATTTCATTTTCATTTCATTTCGTTTGGTTGTTCTGAGAACTAGAGTTAAATTTAGGCTTTTAAAAAGGTTCTCCCAGATAATTGAAGAGAAGGTGGAAACCAGTGACATTTTCAAACAAAGGCTAGAAATTCAGTTTTAACTTTACTTTTAGCCAAGGAACAGTACATGATATCTTCCACCTTTCTTTGATATCTCTTACTTTCTCTGTCTTTCTTCTGTCTGGAATAATAAGAAAGTATAGGACCTTTATTAGTGATGAAAAAACTTTAAATAACTGTATTAATGCCGACAGTGGGTGGAAGTTCATTGCCTTATTTTAAAATTACTTTATTCTCCCATTAGTCAGTCAGGTGTGCATTAGAGCATGTACAGCACATCTCTGAAATCATTAAATGTGCAGTGCAACGAGAGAACTAGAGAAATTCAACTTTTCAAGGTATTGTACATCCCGGTGTTGTTTTTTTTTATGGATACATGTAAGAGTATGTTTATATAATAAGATAAACCAACGGCGCACAAACTTATAATCTTATGTTATTGTGCATGCAAGCCTGGCTGCACATGAATATATACATTTTTGTATATTTCTGTGTATGATTTCTTCTGTAAAACATCTATCTCTGACTTATCAAAGCAGTTTCACAAACCAATCCTTACCTCTCCCCACGCAGCAGCAGGAGGCTCCACCATTGGGTAGTGTTTGGGCAGATCCCAGGCCACCTCGCTCATGAACCACTTGAAGCTCTTGCAGTTAAGGCGGTTCCTCAGCTCCTTCTGGGCCGTCATGTCACCTGCTGACAAGTGGCGGTACTCGGGGCGGCGCTGGTAGACATATTCGGCATATTCATCCATCCACACCTCTGCCACGCGTTTTAGGTTCTACAACCAAAGAGAGAGTCATCCAGACAAGTCTATTTTTCTTAGCTGGCAGCTCAAATCTGCCAGAATGGCTATGAGCCTTCAACAAATAAACACAAAATCCCACAATCCCTGGCAGCGAGGGTGATTTTATAGAACCACATTGGACTGTTTTGTGAACATAATTGTTGACATAGTCTGGTCTCAGGAAGTCTGCTCTGGCAGTGACATTGGTTTATTGACTCTGCCATGGAATAACCCAACATAACAGTAACATTGTGCTGCAGCTGTTAAAACCTTTTACCATTGAATTCAAGCCGACCTTATCTGTTGGTCGTTTTTGTTGGAGTACGCTTGAAAAAATGATACAAATTAAAGAGAGAAAACTCTGATGATGAAACAGCTATTTCAAATGTGTGCAGGAAACAAGACTGAGTTCATTCTTAGCACCTTTATATGAATTATTTCCTTCATCTGCAGGGTCAGGCTGATCCAGGACCATCAGCATTCCACTGAGGTCCGGTTTAAAGACCGCTGGTCAGAATGAAAAGTCAAAACCAAGGCAAGTGCCTTTCAGTTGCATACTGATCCAAGTTTCAGACTGCAGCAGGGGCATACATAATGAATGGTATTTGGCTACACCTCAGATGATTTAGCGCTTTTAGACAGTTTCTTATTCTGGGTAGGTACTTTGAAGCGTACAAGGAACAAAGAAACTTAAGCTCATTCTTCACAGTAACACCTGCAAAGGCTAAAAGTTGTAGATAGTGGATACACTGCATACTGCTGCCTCTTTTCTGGTGGTCTTTTGTTAGTAGATGCTGAGGCGACTGTAAAGTGCTCCTGTGCATGGAGGAGAAAGAGGAGAGTACTTAGTAGAGGACGTACGAAAGAAAATTGCTGCCATTTGTTATACTGCACCACTTAAAGACTAGCTCACACTAAGGTGATGTGCATATGTGTGTAAGTGTACAGCATGTGTTTGCATATGTGCAGTAATTATGTATGTTTATGTGGGTGTTTAGGTGTGTGCTTGAACTCAATTTAACAAAGGTTCATTCACTCCTTTTTCCGTTAGCTAATTTATTCAGTTACATCTATTTTTAGTTCAGTTTCACTGTTCAGTGCAGTTCAAGGACACAGATGTTGCTTTAGCAGTGTTTGTGTTTTGTGTGTGTTTTAATGAAACTGATGCCTTTTCCTAATCTCTGTACTCCAATAGCGAAGTGCTGAGCTGGAATATATTTGGTTTCACATCAAGCCATACTTCAGCACAAAGCCAAAACGTTTTGCTCTAGTTTTGTGAACAAAATTCATTTGTAATTTAAATAACGTGTGTCAATACAGCAGAATGCTAATAAAGTAGAAATCAGTTTAACTGAAAAGATGGTATTTTTTAAATTTTGCTGCATAATTGGATTTGATTTTGATTTTGATATTGTTTGACTAATTCTAAAATAAGAGCTTTAAAAGAGACAAGAAAAAATCAAAAGAGCTTGAAATAAAGAGGTGGAATAATAATAAAGACCTGCTAATATAATACCACTGTTATAAGCATGTGATATACTGTATTTTTTGCTGTGAATGAGCTTGTCTGTGTCATTCAAAAGCTACAAAATAGATTACAAAGGAATTGTAAAATGCAGACCAGATGAATGGGGAGTATTAGAATGAACTAGTCCTCCAGCTACAAAAACAAACAGTATTATTACTACTTCATACATGTAGAAGTAGTAATACAAATAATAGTAGTATATAAACGTGTTCCTATTTCATCGCCCACATTCATTTAATGTCCTCTTTGTACAAAAGCAGCAGCAGCAGAGTTGCAGCACACAGCTCTGCCAGAACGTTATGCACAAGGCAACATTCATGGTCCCAGTCTACCCAAGCCCCCAGGAACAGTGGCTGGCTTTGAAGCCAATTTGACAAAGTGAACAAATTTCAATTTCCATGTCTGTCACATCATGCTGTTGGGCCCAAAAATGCTTTTTCCTACTTTATTGGTGTTACCACAGTCATGGCAACTGTGTTCCATTTTGTTAGGGGAGGTAAGGTGACGACATTTTCTGACCATTAAGCAAAACACGACAAGGCAGTAATAGTCGGAAATTTTTATGTCCGCTTCAATACATTATATTTCATCATCATTTTTATCAGTTGAAGTCCAGAAAAGGTATGAAATGCAATAAAAAGTATCTGGGGTACTAAAAAAATGCATGGATGTATCAAAATGAACACGAAATCTATAGTTTATTGATTCCCTCTGCTGTATTGTGTCTTAGTCTCACTGTGTGGACCTTTGACCAGTTAGGTTTGACCTGTCTCTACTTAAGTTCAAATGGAGATTTACAGTGTGGTGCACCTGAGAAATGTTACTTGAACAGAAGCACAAACATCATTACAAATACTGTACAGGTACATCTAAAAATTTGAAAATTTTTGTAAAGTATTTCAGAAAGTGAAACTCATACATTATATACATTCATTACACATGGAGTGAAATATTTCAAGCCTGTATTTCTTGTAATTTTGGTGATTATAGCTTACAGATAATGAACACACAAAACTCAGTGTTTCAGAAAATTAGAATATTACATAAGATCATTAAAGAAAGGATATTTTGAAACACAAATGTCATTCTTCTGAAAAGTATGTTCATTTCTATACACTCAATACTTGGTTGGGCCTCCTTCTGCATGAATTACTGCATTAATATGGCGTGGCATGGAGGTGATCAGCCTATGGCACCATGTTGCTTGTATAGCAGCCTTCAGGTCATCTGCATCTGGTGTCTCTCACCTTCCTCTTGACAATAATCTATAGATTCTCTATGGGGTTCAGGTCAGCCGAGTCCAGCCCAGTAACACCATGGTCATTGAACCAGCTTTTGGTACCTTTGCCAGTGTGGGCAGGTGCCAAGTCCTGCTGGAAAATGAAATCAGCATCTCCAAAGAGCTTGTGGAAGCATGAAGAGCTCTAAAATGTCCTGCTAGATGGCTGCTATGTTGACTGTGGACTTCAGTAAACACAGTGGACCAACACCAGCAGAGGACATGGCCCCAAACCACCACTGACTGTGGACTCCAATATTGAACTCTTTCACAATATTCTAATTTTCTGAGACACTGAGTTTTGGGTTTTCATTACCTCTAAGCCAGAATCATTTAAAAAAAAAAAACAGGCTTGAAATATTTCACTCGTGTAATGAATCTATATAATATATGAGTTTCACTTTCTGAAATGAATATTGAACTATTTCATGATATTATAATTTTTTGACATGTAGTTGTATGTTCCATTCGTTGTGGAGCAGAAAGGAGTGTCCTGTGTTGTTTATGCTGCCTGAGCTCCCATGATTATAAAACATGTGATCTGAGTGAATCAGCCTTTAAACAGCCAATATAGATCCATTATGCTTTGATTAGCCCTGCAATCAATCTTATAGATTAGTCCTAAGTACAATCTAATGTGATCCGTTGTTGTTTTGTGCACAGCACCACAGCAGTGATGTAAGAGCACTGTACTGAGGCTGAACGCCTGTATCAGACAGTTATAGCACACAGAAAATCTGTGACTGATCTGCTGTATTGTATTTTGCCATGAACTGTGAAGGCATGCAGTACAGTGTGAAGAATTACCTTCGCCAAGCTGATCCCACCAGGGACCTTGTAGGGGACGTACTTCCTATAGATGTGTCCTACCCTGGAGCAAGGGATGTCCTCCATCCGACCACCGCACATCCACACCTACAGAGATACACAAAAAAGAGTAAGCTCTTTCATCACACGGATCTCTATTGCATATAGAAGCTTCATCCAGCTTAACGTTCAAAGACAGAAAGTTGTGGAAAGGTAGAAGGAAGGTGAAGTTAGGAAACAATCAAGGAGATTGGCAGGAGACTGATGACTAAGAAGAAAGAGGCATGAAGTGCAGTGGTTCTAACAGGCTTATAAATCCTGGGAGACTAAGAGGAGAGAGGAGTGAATTCAGAGGGAGAGGCAATCAAAATGAAATGGCGGCATAGTGGAGCGAGAATAGAAGACACCATAACCAAATTATGATATGATGGTGACCTGAGCAGCAGGGTTAGATTACAGTAAAACTAAGACACTGGGTCACCTCATTGATACAGTATTTTCTGACTGTGTTTAAATTCAGCTAGAATGGGAGAAACAATTGGATAGCTTTTTAGGAAAACAATACATGCCATCTTTGAAATATTGAAATTAAATATTTTAATATGTTTTAAGCACCCAATGTGGTTGGCTTAAGTGAAAACAAACCTTCCATTACAGTAATTTTGTCTCGTTTATTTTTCTTTCCCTTTTCTATCTCACACAGCAGAGACATCTAGCTTTGGCTCCTCATTTTAATCCTCAAACTATAATGACAGCAGACTCTTGGCTTGCAATGTTGAAAATAAACCTCGAGAAAGGAAGAGAGGCAATGAAGAGGATGATGATGAAAGAAAGACTTAGAGACAGCAGGCGAGATGGAGGGGAAAAAAAGGGTTTTTGTTTAAGGACAATAGCAAAATGAAAAGTAGGGAAATGAAAGGCTGGATTTAAACAAACCGGTTAGGTATAAGAAGAAAGAGATGTGGGGCTTTCAAATTGTTTCTGTAGAGGAAAGTTCTTTAATATGTAAATTAGATTTGTGCTATTTGATGGTTGAAGATGGTTGGAGTTGAAGAACATGGACAGGGATAATGAAACATGAAATACAAATTTTTTTTTACAAATGACTTCATTCGAGTGTAGGCATGTACAACGCAGAGTTCAACAGGGGTGTAAAGGGAGTATTCAACCTTGAGTCGACCTGCCAGGACCTGACTTCAGATTGACTTCAGTGGGTAGAACAGATGGTTCTTACACTGAATAGCCTAAGAAGGAAGTCCAAGCAATATTTCTTCAAGGTTCTATTTATCTAACGGCAAAATCAGCTCCTTTGTTACGACATTCTGCAGATGGGAGATTAAACCTGTTTGAAGAAGACTATGTGGCATATTCTTGACTAACAGGCAGGAGAGCCTTGGAACCCCCACCCCCCAATTATAAATAATATAAGTAACATAAGGCTGAGGCAACTACAAAGGCTGGGCAGTGTGTTTTGAAAAAGGAAGATTGCAGCCCAGAGGTTTTGACTTAACCAGGCAAAACCTCTTAAAGAACAAAAATAAACCAGTTGCAGACAAGCTAGCAAAGACAGACTTATCCTCGAATGGGACTCAATATGTTGCAAAGGTTGAGGAACAAAAGAAGGATTGAGGTCTTCTGCCTGGGGACACACAGTACAGTTTCATAGTCCCCAAAGGATGACCCTAAAATAACCACATTGGCTTAAAAACTACAGTTTCCAGCTTTTGTGGCTGTGATTTTTGTTATGTCTTTGACCTTTTTTTAAAATTTGATTTGAAGCTTTCCCACCAACCTCAGAGTTTCTGTTGTTACAAAATAATAATAACTTCAAGCCCCAGCTAATTTAGGCGAAACCATTCAAGTCCTCATCGCTCTGTGCAACCAAAGCAAACCGCAGTCTCTCTGGTCTGTAGCAGATGAAACTCCACCACCAGTGAGCCCACTTGCATCACTAGAGTGCACACAGCTCAGCTGTTGTTCTGTAGTTCTGATAACTACAGAACAACAGAATTCACTCCAACTGCATAAATAAAACATGTTGCTGCAAGACAAAACCCAGCATTGACTAAAAGTACAACTAAAACTTCAGTTGTTTCTATTGGGGCCTTATAAATAAATAAAACAGAAATACCTACAGTTCAGTGTTTTCTATGTGGAAGTGACTCTATTGTGTGTTTGCTCCATCTACAATAATAATAAGGGGCAGCTGTGGCCAAGGTAGAGCGTCCGCCCACTGATCGGAAGGTCGGTGGTTCGATCCCTGACCATGGCAGCCTACATGTTGAAATATCCTTGGGCAAGATACTGAATCCCAAATTGCTCCAGATGCTGCATTCATTGGTGTGTGGATGAATTACTGATTGTGGTAGGTAGCACAGTTTAGGGTAGCCTCAGCCTTGAATGTGTGTGAATGGTTGAATGAGCGCTGTCTGTAGTGCAAAGTGGTTACAAGACTAGAAAAGCATTTTATAAGTTCAGTCCATTTAATAATGACCTTAACAAGGGCTGGCAGCAATACATGAATAGTCAAGATAAAATAGGAATATAAAGCTTAAATATTATTCCAGTCTGTATAATCTGAATGCAATGGCCCTGGAAAAAAAAACACAATTAATTTTGGAATGTATGTTTTGAGAAAAAGATTTTTTCTCTGCCCTCCGTTTGCTTACTTTTATTCTAAATAACTACTTCTTTTGGCTACATCTGTGGAGGTTTAATTATTTTTTGCCTTCAGAGTAGCTCAGTCTTCAACAAAAAGTTTACATAACTGAAACTCCAATCAGCTGGAGCGATTTAAAAAAATCCACCATCAGTTTAAGGCCCTCCACTATCCTCTCGCTCTGCAATGTGAGGTCATATTGCCTTTGTGCTCTGTGTGCGAGTATGTGCCGACATTATTTCACTGTGTGAGCTGGAAATGCTTGCTGTTCCCATACCAGTGTGTCCAGGATGGAGCTTTAGATTACCGGAACCAGTGGATGAAGTGATTGTGTTTCACATGCGAGTAAGGCCTGGCTGTCTGTGGGAGCAGCAGTTCGCTTGTAAGGATTAGTATGAGAGCCAGTTAATCTTTTCACCTCAGGAGACTGGCTGTCTGCTCTGTATCAGCTAATGGGGATCTTAATAAAAAGGAAACCAAATTGAATATCTGTGGGCATAAAGTAGACTTAAGAGGCACAGCTAGACATGTGCTGATAGCAAAATTTAATAGTGTGATAATCCTGGCCAAAATATTAACCTTCCTATAGGATATTATCTCAGTAATTACTTAAGTAAGATGAAAAGCCTCAAAACAATATTAAAACATAAGAGCTTTTCACATCAGGCTCAGCCCTAGGTCACGGTTGGTGTTATTTGAGGCCTATCGTTCATACTTACAACATTAGCTATCCTCATCTCTTGCTCAGGGTGTAAAACAACATTCAAGCATGGAGTTGTATTTTGCATTTTAGTGTCAAGGTGTATACATTCCTCTGCATCACCATCTCAGGTCTAGGAACTGATTTCTATTTCAACATCAGATTTCAACTGCAATTCCTGCAGGGCTTTACTATATACCCGCAAAAAACTGTGTTGGAAAAGGTTCAACAAAATATGTTGAAAACAAGATAACTGAGCCTACTTTGAACTAACTTGATGTTATCTGTGCAAAGAAAACTGTCATTGGAAAATTAGCTAAAAATAAAGTAATAACTCATATGAGCCTCTTCTCTTTAATCTGTAGTTCTTATCAGCAGGATGTCACAACATTGCTTGTCTTCCAACAACTCTACCAGATGATTTTTAAAGTTTATTTCATATTAGTGTCTTCTTCGCCTCTTCTATGGCTAAGGTTTGCTTAGATCTAGGCCCCGTTTACACGAGGATGCTTGTGGGTAACGAGACGGTGTTCTTTGGGGCTTAAAAACACAAAAATCTGAAACCACCCTCCAGAGTGGAAAACTTGAATACGTTCCGCCGTATCGTGTCCGTCTACACTGTCAAGACGCAAAACTCTGCTCAGATCAGCTCACGTCACGTACGTGATAGTATTACTGAACAGAGAAGGATCTGTAATTTCCTCTATCAAACTTTGGATGCACCAATTCGGCGGAGGCGAGCCAGACGGCTATGGACGAGACCTGGGAGATCTAGTCGATGGTGGGATAATTTTGTGGAAGGAGCAGCTGATGAAAATGCGTGGCGCAACTTCCACATGCCCAAAGATACTCTTATCGCTTTAAGTGATGCTGCCTGGCATGCATACCTAATCAAATTCCACACACTTTTGCGTCTCCGTATGCACACAGATTTCCTCCCGAAAACGCTCGTCTAAACACGGAATAAAAAGTGAAGATGCGACGCGACGTCATCGTGTAAATGCAGCCTTAGGCACAAAAGCAGGGGGGTTATGGTCATGGTTTAAATGACTAATGGGAAACAGGAAACTAAACAGAAATAATCACTCTCTTTTTGCAAAAAAACCCCCAAAAAAACAATACTTTTTCGATGGACATTTGAGAATATTCTTCTCTCATGCATCCCCAAACATGAGAGTCAGAGGTCAGCGACACTCCACGCTCCAAGGAGCTGGTTTCATGTTGGTGTGTGATGTGATGGAAACATTGCCAACCTCATAAATGTATTGAAATTTTCACACACAACACCTCTCCTCCGCTCCCTCCACTGGCTACCAGTGGCTGCGCGGATACGCTTCAAGACTCTAGCTCTGGCGTACTCTGCTGCTAACGGTTCAGGTCCTACTTACATCCAGGACCTTGTCAAACTCTACACCCCTGCCCGTCCTCTCCGCTCTGCATCAGCCAAACAGCTGGCGACTCCCACCTTGCGTGGGTCAACTCGCCTCAAAACCACTTCCAGACTTTTCTCTGTCTTGGCTCCCAAATGGTGGAACGAGCTCCCCACCGACATCAGGACCTCAGACAGCCTGTACATCTTCCGCCGCAGGCTGAAGACCTATCTCTTCCAACAATACCTCGGTTAAGTCATGGTCACCTAACAGATATATATATTTAAAAAAAAAAAAAAAATTCTTCTTCTTTTCTCTTCTTTTCTTCTTTAACATATAGCACTCCTTAGCAATGACAGTTAGCTCTTAAAGTTGTGTACTTACTCGATTCCTATGGTCTATGTCTAGTACCATCAGGTTGAATGCACTTATTGTAAGTCGCTTTGGACAAAAGCGTCTGCTAAATGACATGTAATGTAATGTAATGTAATGAAATTCCAGAAATCATATCTACAAAATACATTACAGAAAATGATTTTACATTTGTCCACAAAATGGGGAAAACTCTCTACCTGCAATTTAAATGTGTGATTTATTCATTTTTACCTTGAAGGAGATCTCATACTGTTCTCCTCCCCAGATCTCCAGACCAGTGTCATATCCTCCAAGCTCCCAGAACCACTTCCTGTCCACAGCAAACAGTCCACCTGCCATCACCGGGGACCTGCAGGATACAAAACATACAATATGCATACTTACGACTTGCTTTGACACAGTTGCATAGCTGTACCCAAAACTATTACATGCAGAGTGACAGCATCGCTTTCCACTTCTAAACTGCCAAAGAAAACTATATGCAAGATTTGCTCACAAAAAATTCAGCAACACACTAAAAAGATCGTTGAGCTCATCACTTTGTCAGAGTCAAAGGAACAAAGATGGGGAGAGAGAAAGCAGGGAGACAATGAGAAACTTCTAACAAGTGAAATGTCAAAATATCTAGGAACTTCTCAAGAGAACAACAGAAGTTGACATAAGCAGATGCATATTCATTAGTGAGGCACTTTATAAACTGTATCCTATCTTCCTACGTATGTTTTATAAAAACTGAAGAAGCTTTTCACAAGGTTAAGGATGACAGATGTTCATCCTGCCAACGCTACATTCCTATTGTGAAACTAAACTGCATTATGTTTACTAACAATGAAGCCTCTAACAAAAACAAAAGGTCTAGAAAAGTTTATTAGTGTTAAATTATTGTTCGTACTGGACTTGGCTGTTAGCTGCTCTGGGAGAATAATTCCCTTCAATTGTAAATTGTGTGATCAGGGGTCCAGGATCCAGATCAGATCTGGGCATTAGGCTGCCCATGGGCCACAACCGCTCTGTTGGCTGTCCCTGTCCGGCCTGCGTGATGTTATTTCTGCAGAATTAAGTTCAGAGCATTGGTCTGGCCCTCTGAAACCTTCGAGTATCTCATGTGGCCGCTTGGGAAAATTAACTGCCCACCCCTGGTCTAGATCCTCAGCAAGAAATGTATTAATAGTACAAATGTAACAAATTACTTTCACTTGGTTCGGTTGATGCAACACAACTAAGTGGTTAAGTTTAAGAAGCAACAAACAAAGTGAATAGGTTCGGGAAAAAAACAGGGTTAACTACTTTGGTGCATAACTACTGGATGCAGTTGCATGTATCCATGTATGGAGGTTTACAAGATCACAATGTAAAATAATAACTTGATCTTTAGTTTCAAACGGTACATTAACAGCATTTTTTTTTAGAAATACTTATTAACAGTCAATGAAAACAGCCTGTGTTTGAGATATTGAGTTAAATTAATTCACCATGTACTTTAATGCCACATTGCTGCTGCCCGATAGCTTCACTGGAAGTAGAATATTTAGCAATATATTGGCAGTGTCAATTGTTTGTTTGAAACAAACTGAACATATGAACACACGCATTTGTATGCATGTACCTATTTTATTTGCTGTGACTGTGTGCTTCTCAGTTGGAATCCACTCTGCCAAAAATCTAAGCTAACAATCAACCAATCCAAGCAGCACACTTTTCAGCCAACATGGTAAAAAAATGTCATTGAAAAAAATAAGAGCCACAAAAAGAGAAAGAAAAGAGCACCTAGACATAGACAGTAAGTCAGAGTTCATGTATTTATGGTGGCACTATTTCTCACCAGATAATGAAGATGCACTGAACAGTGCAGAACCAATTAGCCCACTACAGAGCACTTTGACTTCTGTCTGCTGTGACAGCTGAGTGCAGGGCTTGTTAGCTGTTATATTGCTGCTGTGCTTGATTGTAGCTGCAGCACACCTGAGGCAAAAAATGAGGGCAGCAGGTGCAGACACACATTTATATTTGCTAGCTCACAAAGAAGCCAACTCTCTCCAACGCATGCCTTATTCTAATCCGATTAATATGCTATTGATGTTTCCAATCAATTAAAACTAACCCCAAATAAACTTGCTAAAAAATATGTCCCTTTTTAGTGCAGAAATCCATGTTTCCAGGTTGTCATATTTATGAGCTTTACTAGAGGTCGGAGGCAGACAGTCAGCAGGTAGTCTGCTCTCGCCACAGTCATCCCTGAGGAGTATCAATTAAAGGCAAACAGGGCAGCTACTGTACTGTCAGCAGTGAGAAACTCTCCAAGACTTCCCACGCCTCATGAGCAGTGAGCACAGATATGAGTCCTGTGGTGATAACAGCCTGGTTTCTCCAGTTTTCCTTCTCCATCGGTGTAAAAGGATGAAATGAATCTACCAGGGATTACAAACACCTCTGTACCTCTTTGTGACTTTAAAAAAAAAAAAAAAAAAAAAAACGTTTTTCACACATCCGTATTACTCTGGACAACCTACATTCAAACTTATAATACTCATTATTTTTATTCTAATAAGAGTCTTATTATGTCTTTGTCCACTGTGGGTTGTGCTATCCTGATTGGTCTCTAAATTACTACTACAGCTGAACGATGCACGTGTAAAAAAAATTAATTGCTTTGTTTGCCGTGTAATGAAATTTACATTATGTATAATTCCTCATTAAAGTTCTATATTCAGCATATTTTCAGACGTTTATCAGTTAACCATGTCATTCCAAAAACGTGGAAATTCAGATTCAGATTTCTGAGCTTACCACCAGCCAGATTGCTGGTAACAAGAGCATTGTTAGTGCAATCACTGATGTTAGGTGATAATATATTCTGATTAATTCCAAAGGTGTTGGATGTGGTTGACGTCATGATTTAGTCCAGGCCACTCAAGTTCTTTCACACCACACTGGAAAAAGCATTTCTTTATAAAGCTGGCTTTGTGCACAGACACAGTTAGTGTCACGTTAAATCAATCAACCGCTACTAAGTTGGAAGCAGACTAATTTTGTACAAAATATAATTTACTATTTAACACATTTTTGCAGTGGTGGGCCATCAGGGCCAGCAAGGCCTTCTCTGCTGGCCTAACATAACCAGAAATCATGATCATGATTACGATAAAGGTTAATTTAATTTTTCATTTACTTTCCCTAAATATCTAAAAGTATTCATATTCCCTTCATGTCATATTATGCTCCTTCCAGTGCTGTTGTTTTTAGGTTAGAGTTTTTATCCAATCAGAATTCAGCTATCTTATGTTGCCAGGCTGTATGAAATCTGCCCGGGCCTTCACAATCAACAATGCGGGCGTCTGTGCACTGTAAGTGAACGGTAAAATACAGTTGATAGATAGTTGCAATAGCCAATCAGATCACGAGTTGTGTCAGTAAGGCCCTCTAGCTGGCCTCAAGTTGAACGTGACATTTACGCGTCCTGTGATTGGATATAATATATATATATATAATAATATGGATACTTACTAGTTTGAGCCACGGCAGTGCTATGCAGATCAACAGAGTCACACCCGGCCGGGACTGTTAACGGTATGTAAATAATCTGGCGCATCGGTGCAGCTGTGTGGTTGTACTCAAAGCAACAGGTCACAGAAAGTCGTGATACGTCACGTTTTGACATGAAAAAGTTTTTTCACAAAGAGACTTGTTTATTGTTTCGTTGTCGCCAAAGTATGGCCGTCTTGTTAGTGTCTTTCTGATATTAAACTGCGATTTTGCAATTTATTGTACAATCTTGTTAAAGCTTGCATATTCTTTGTGGACTCATTTAATAAAACTTTTTGGAAAGATAATTTTAAAGACCCTTTTATTTTTAAGTTTTGACAGTAGCATATCAGATATGTTTTAATTGCTAATACGGTATTGTTGATTTTTAAAATGCGCCGGATAATAGCCCATTTTGTACACAACTGAGGTGATGCAATGCCTAGTAGTGCTTAAGTGTGTTTCTAACTACTCTCCAGTCCTGGTGTTGAGTGTGCCTGAGTGTGAAATGCACCGCCCGCCACTGCATTTTCGTCATACTTTTGGGGAATGTGCAAGCACTACACCAACTTTTTTGAAGCAACTAATTAGCATTCCAGACTTCAATAATGTTTTGCATGATCATTATATGAAAATATCTCAAAGCCTCAAAAAAGGCTTTGTGTCACAGGTGTGAAAATTGGACCATTATTCAGCTGGTGTAGACAGCTGTTATATTACAGATGTAGGGCTTTTTTGAGAAGGTAGTCATGTCTGGTGTGGAGAGTGTGTTAGATTCCCGCTGGCTGAAAGACTTTACTGTGAAGCAATTGCAGTGAGATTACACAGATGTGTTTGATTTTGCCTAGAAGAATAACCCATGGCTCTAAAAAGAAATGTCTTAATCTATAATGAGCATGAAGGACCAGTTTTAATCATTGCAGGGGAATTGACTTAATTAACTTTAATGAATTGAGACAAAGTGAAGCAAGATGAAGCTACTAACTTTAGAAACTTCCACTTATGTGTGCTGCTTTCATTAAGAAAGCAGTAACAAAGAAACCCAGACCTAATTACCCTCAGCATTATATATTTGTATGCATTTTTATAATTGTGCATGAAGAAAATTAAATTTCACACAACTTTATTTTCTCAAGTATGGGATACACAAATGTGCATTTTTTCCTCCCTCCCTTCTCACACTGGACAAGAGGCAAACAGCTGCATGTGATGGTGCTTTGGGATATTTATGAGATGTCTGTTACATAAAAAATAATGGTCTACTACAGTAAAGTGATCCATAAGTCTACAGTATGCACGTTATACATCTATAATATATAATAATACGTCTGTGTGTGTGTGTGTGTGTGTGTGTGTGTGTGTGTGTGTGTATGCGTGTCTAGGGCATATGTCGCTGTTAGTCAGACTGACCTAAGATTTCGTATGTGGCTTGCACATGGCACGTAGGTGTGCATCCTCAATTTTGAAGATTTTTGAAATTATTTTTCGAAATATCATTATTTACGTAGGACGTGTTGCGGCATTGCACTGTTTCCGATCAGACGCCTTTTAGGGGAGCTCCGCCCCATTGTGTGATAGGCCTACACCTGGTCACTAAACCAATTTGCTCTGGATTTCCACACCTGACTCATCTCATCTGTAAGTCTATTTAGCCTACCTTTCTTTTGGAGTTTTAAAGTGCGCTACAGGGTTCGATTTTTCCAATAATATTCAAATAGTTTCCAGCGAATATCAATGTTCAATGTGTTTATGCTGGATGGTGTGCGTACCTTCTTAAAAGTTTTATGGAGTTGCAGACGTTGTAGTGTGGCATGTAATGCACGAATACATACTTCCTACGGACACGGCAATAGAATTGATAAAGAAAAAAAGAGGTGGACATTTGGCACCTGTTTAGAAGTATTCCACATGTCAAGTGCTGTGGTACAACAGTGTGGCTAGAAGTAGGAGAACCACTGAGCACAATGTTTAATTCATGTGTTGACACAGTGTGTGCAGCTGGAACACTGCAGTGCATTGGAGTAGCTGTTCAGGTGGTGTTTGACTTCCACTGTACCGCCTGGTCTACGAGCACATGGACCATGAAAACAAAGAGACCAACACAATATGATCTAATATGAGTAAAGTCTGTGGACACTCACTCGAAGGGTTCACTGGGGTCGTCGCCCTGCAGCTCTGTAGGGATGGGTATCCGTTTGTAGTACATTTCCCAGTCAAACGCCCCTCGCATGGCGTCCCCAGCCTGCGTGTCATAGCCGAAGTTGTCGTGGTCGATCACATCGATCATCGGACACACGATGGTCTTCCTGTTCTGGGCAATTCGGTCTAAGAGACACAGAGGAAGACGGATGGTTGGAAAAAAAAAGAACTCCACTGCTTTTCAAAGAAGCAAACACAATACAAGCCTTTAATGTTACAGGACGTAGAGTTGTGTTTGTTTGTCTGTTTGTGTTTGCTTATTGTGTGTCTTTACAGTGGTAAAGAAGGCGTCAGTGAGTGCCCAGGAAGAAAGAATGTTTGTGTGTTTGTTTGTTCGTGAACAGTGCCCCTTTTTCCACTGAGCTCTTGACACATGTCAGATGCACATCAACCATCACTGAAATAAAAAAAAAGTTACCAGTGTGTTGGCTCAATGAAAAAAAGGTTTGATGAGGAAGGACCAACTGGTGTAACAGCTCCTGCTGTCCTCTCTACTGCTCATAGCTCAAACTACTGCAGTTGTTCAGTAGGGCTTGGAATATTTTTTCTTTTTTTACCTGTGGCTCCAATTTTCTACCTCTACAACACATATACAACAACAGTAAAATCATAGCATATGACTTTAACACGAGGCTAAAACAGCGAAAAAATACACAAAACTGTTAAACAGCATATAACATTAACCTTCCTGTAGCATGCTGGGAAGACCTGAGGAATTTAAATAAATTGCATATATCTTGGCATTACTTTGGCCTTCAGAAGGAGGCTTTTTCTGATCCTACATCCCACTGCTGCACTCTGATGCACCCACTGAATATATTCTTTGAAAAGCTTTATATCTGTATGAACCATTTCTTTCAGTGAGATGGAGCTCATCTAAACATTTTCAAGGTAACTTATGAGTGATGCTGCAGAGTTAGAATTTTTCTGACTAGATGGCAGTTGGATTAAATACAGTACTGAATGTATGTGGTTCTTTCTTTCTCTAAGAGTGATTTCTCTTCCCTTTTTAAATCACATTATTGTAGATTGATTTAAATGCCACACATGATGCAAACCTGCATGGAAAATTAAATTACACTAACTGTCTCATACCCTCTTCACTCTCTCTCCATCATTAATATGTCTCAAAACCTGCTGTAATAAACACAACTGCCTGTTTATGTTATGCACCGGCAGACACGCATTCAATTCCAAGTATTGTGTGAACAGATTGACACAGAGGTAACGTGGGTCATAAAGTTTGTCGTTGAAACGTTTCCATGTGGGACGGCACCACGCTGGGAAACAAAGGTTCTTAATGGAAAAATGGGTAATTGAGAAAGTGAGACTTTTTGTGAGCAAGTCCATCAGCCAGGAGAGAAGGCACTTAGTCTCACAGCAGGGGTGGTGTGTGAGTGTGTGTTTGTGCTCTATTACTTCAATCTGCTGTGAGAGGACCTTGAGATTGAGAACAGTATTTTTAAAGAAAGGACATATTGGAAAATTTCAACTTTTTGGAAAAGAACGAAAAGAAAGAAGTACAATCTCGATTCCAAATAAGTCAGGATGCTTTGTAAGAGCATAAGTGTAAAACAGTAAAACAGAATGCGTAAAATGTATATCTCACAGTATATATTTGCGGGAAAAAAACAAAAGTTTATCAGTAAGAACATACAATCCACTGTCTTTTTGCAGTTTGAAATGGAATATATTTCACAAATATTTCAGTTCTAATTATGTTTTTGGACTGGGGTGGTATTTTTAATGTGAAACATATTTGGAAAATGAAGTCTTTTTTAAGAAGAGCCTGGCACCGGATACAATGATGAACATAAACAATGAAGGTTATCCCGAAAAACAGGAGAAAGTAGTTATTCTATATGGCTTTCATTTGACAATGTATGTTTAAAAGGCAGATGACGAAGTCTTCAATCATTTTTATGACTACATGTGCGTTTTTTGTTCCTCACCCAGCAGAGGAGGCAGCCAGTTGACATTGGCCTCACAATGGGAGTCCAGAAATGTGATGACTTCCCCTTTAGCTGCGCCGGCTCCAAGCAGGCGAGTCCTGATCAGCCCCTCCCTCTTCTTGGTCCTCAGGATGCGAACCTTCGGCAACCGCATCATGTACTCCTCCAGTGCCATCTTTAGGTGCTCTGCATAGAGGGGAGGGGGTACATGAAGAGAGTGGAATCATTAGTTCGATGTTTAGAGGGTTTGACGATTGTTTCGTGAGGTGGTAAAAGGGATTCTCAATCAACAATTTGGACATAAACATGTCCAGCAAGCAACCAAACTTTGAGCTTATGAACCACACATCTTTCAGCTTTGTCTGTTGAAGAAATTTGCCTCCACAACTTTAGTTTATATGATAACCACAGCGTCAGAGGGAGAAGACAGTGCTTCCAAAAGCTGGCATTAAAATCAGCAGCATATTCCAAAACTAAATCAGGGACCTGCTCCATGACGCCAGTTTACCAAATAAGCAAGGCTTATTTTAGAGGGTCTGACTCATTCCACAAAGCAAATTCAACATAATACACAGCAATCGAGCTTGCCCTATCTTAACTTTGCTGTATGGAACCACATCAACTGAAAATGAGTCAGACTGACCGAAAAAAGCCTGGCTTATTTGGTAAACTTGCATTATGGAACAGGCTCTTGATATAATAAACCAACATGAAGCCTGCAGCATATGAAGTTTTTATGAAATTTTGAGGTGTATGGTACATAAAAAATACAAAATAAATTCAGATCATACAACTGCTTCCCTCTCTGACAACCAAAGCGTAATGCTATTTAATTATCAGAGCAGTGTAAAAACTAATATTTGATCATTTAAAAACTGAAACTTTTTCTCTGCCACTACATGTTATGGTAGCAGTGTGGGCATTTATAATCAGCAATGAAGCATAAGAAACAACAGTGGTGATCTAAAATTTAAGGGTCAAAAATCAATATGCTAACTTTGTTAAAATAACTTTCCTTTCCTTCCTGTGTGTCTGTTTAGTTCTATTTACAGCACTGGGTTGCAGTGCAGTGGCTACTGCAGTATCCTGTGATAGACTGCCAGTCTGTCCAGGGCGTATCTCGCCTTTTGCCCACTGCATGCTGAGAGTTGGGATGGGCTCCAGCCCTCTGCAACCCTGCACAAGATAAATGGTTTAAAAAATGGATGGATGCTTCCTGCAGTAGCAGTGAAGGACAGATTCAGGATGGGGAACTTTTTAAAAAACACAAAAGTTGTACAGGTCCCTCACTGCCTTTACATAAAACACCTCTCATGCAGACAAAGGATAAAACAACTTTTCTTCAGTCTGCCTGTGGGATTTTTACATTTTCATTGCAGAAATTATAGACAGAACACTAAACTGCACAGGCAATGAGTCAGACTGACAAGCTGCAGGAAAGTGTTGCTTTATTGATGCAGGACAAAATGTCTTAAGATAAAAGAATGACTGATAGTTGTATTGCATCAGTAAATAGTCCAAACAGCACACAACCTCTGTGGCGCAGAAATGGAGATGTATTGATTAAATGACAGAGAGCAGATAATGTAGAAAATATGCTTGAAGGAGAAAAGAAACAATGGGAATCTATGCTTAAGGAGTTGTCCATCTCCTCGCTACATATATGAACTTTCCTTGTGTATGGTGTTTGCTCTAACCAGAAGTTGTAGTTGTATTAGGCTTTTCAGGTGGAAGGACAATTCATTTTGTAGGATAACCATTGGCCCTGGACTGCAACTGTAATCAAATCCCATCCAATTTTGCAAGGTTGGAAAAGGCTCTCTATGTTGTCTCTATTTGCAAATGAAAAGCTTTATCTAAGAAGATTTCAATATGTATTTCTTCTCAAATCTTGCATGTTTGTCTTAATATTTAGTAACTAAACCAGATACTCTTGTGCAAATGGTGCATAACTTCTGTGTGGCAGTTAAGAAGAAGCCTCCCTTTTTGCTTTTCGGAGGACGTGATTTTTTTTTTATTTTCTCCACTAAAATCACATATTTGAGAATAACAGCATGAGCCCTGAGTGCTGCTAGTGGTTTGAACATAAATCATTCCCAAAGCAGTCAAAACATTAAATACAACTTCAGCGGATTCTTTACAAAATGCCACAATACGGCCTGTCGACAAAAAAGCAGAGAGAGGGACTTTTCAGAACTTGGGAACTTGACCTTTTAACTTAGGCTTTTAGAAATTATATTAACAAGTCAATTCTAGATCTAACTGAGATGACAGGATAATAAGAGAAAGAGAAAGTGTTTTGAAAGGCAACCGAGCAGAATGCAATGACCTCCAGCAGGAGAAAAATAATGATGTTAAAAATGTTAAGAAATTCAAGAAAGAGACTGCAATGCAAAAGGGACACCAAAAACTGACTTGACTCCTTATTTTTCTGCTGCTGCTCCCTACATTACACATAATGTATTTCTGTCACTGTGAAACATAAAGTACCTTTAATATCTACAAGAAAAACAGGAAGGATGTGACAGGAATTGTTCATTCTGACCTTGATATTTTACCCTATCTAACTACTGCCCAGAAGTAATGATGTCCAACGTCTTCCGTGGCCATTTATGGACACTGTTCTTTTCTTTTATCTGTCCGTTTGTCTTTTTCTCTCCTCTGGTTGGGCTTCAAAGTCCTATTTTACCCTACATCTTTGGGCACTTGACCAGACAAGTCATATTGAATAGATGTCTAACATGCATTTTCCAACTCCACCAGCCTTTAGATCTTTCCTTATTATACCAACTTATTTTATTTATTTTTTTTCACAGAAGGCAACTTACTGTCCAGTTAACCTAACATCCATGTCTTTGGATTGTGGGAGTAAAGTGAAACTGCTACACTGTAGTGCAGTCCAAAAAAATCCCAGGCCAGCTGACAGTGGGGGAGAGGCGGGGTACACCTTGGACAGGCTGACGGGGCAGATGCATAGACAGACAAACAATTCATACTGTGCATAAAGGAGGGCCTTCACAGATTTATGAAAGCTGATCCTCAACAGACATAAAAAAATACACTGCTTCTACACTGGTTCTAGCATTACACTCGTGATATGTGTGCATTCTGGTTTGACTTAATTATGACTATTAGAAGAAGATGATTTCAGATTAAGATTCCCTAATTAGTCCCACAATGGGGAAATTCAAACTCTGCATTTAACCAATCCTTTTTTGAACACACCAGTGAACACACCATGCTTAGGAATAGCGGGCAGCACATATCTGTGTGCCTGTGGAGCTGTGTGGCAGCACAGCACGCTTGTTAATCCAAGACGTTAAATAAAAACGGGTTGAAATCAATGATCAGTTTAAAGTTAACGCCGTTAAGGTACCGAAACATGGTACCGTTTGATTTTACATGAATCGGTACTCGGTAGTACCGACGGAATTCGGTCGGTACCTATAAAAGTACCGAATTCGGTACCCATCCCTAGTGGCTGGTTAGGTGCCTTGCTCAAGGGCACTTCAGTCCTTGACTTGTCAGTCCTGGATTCTAACCGGCGACCCTCCAGTTAAAAGTCCGATTCCTAACCACTAGACGGACTGGCCTTTTCAAGCATTTCAAGCATAATGCACTGTTTGGGTGCTAACCGCTAATGTATGAGAGTATTTTGCAAAGATATATATACAGCTGCATTTCTCTCTCACTCAGTTCAGTTGCGACTCCCTCCTCTGTCTGCAACCACATTGTGTCCACTGTGCCACATGAGGATGCAGTGTTTGAAACTGAAACAAGGCCTCAACACAGCAATCAGTCCTGTAAATAACCAACACCAACGTCAGCCTTCAAACTGAAAGCTACTGATGCTGTTTAAAGCCATCAGTCTTTTTTTTATCTCTCACCTTCTCCCTCTTTATCAGAAATGAATCCCAAATCTCATACCAAAATCTAATCCTTCCATCTCTCCATCCCCAGACTTATGTGATGCTTTCTCTCTCCTTTAAGGATTATATTTGACTCCGATGAAGGTCAACCATCCGTTTCTTCCATTGTTGTGTTTATTGTGTTGCATAGCAGCTGACCTCCACACTGTAAAGTTTGACATTGCAACAAGGGTAGGAGGGCTCCATAAGGTCGGCGCCAAACTCCGCAGAAAAAGCAATCTGTCCTCCCTGTACGCTCCTGCAATAAATCAACCCATTAAAAACTAACCATTATGAGCCTGACTCCAGCTCTTTATAAACGCTCACCCTACACAAAGTGACGCTTACATCATCCCGCTAATGACAGGAAGTGAGGCAAAATTAATCAACGAACATTTGCCCCGTGTGTGAAGAGAGCTTGTATGGGGAGAGGTGAGGGAGAAAGATCAGAGCATTTAATTATGATTGGTTAATTTTCACTGAATAAATTGGAATACTGCTCATACTGTTTACCAAAAGCAAGGAGGCAATTAATCACGCTAATGAGAGTGAGCTGATGTCGGCAAACACATTAGTCTTTATTAAAATGTGAAGCGGAGGAGATTGGAAGGCTGAAGCGCTGTGGATGTTGGGGTCACTTCCCAGCATGGAGCAGAGGGGTGATTCGCTCATCACCAGGTTGATGATAAAAGTCCAGGCAATTTATAGAGCACAGGCTAGAATCCACCTGAACTCCCAGTATACCATCCATCCCTTTCTGTTTTTCTTTCTCCCCCTCTGCAGTCCGGCACTCACTTATTTCTCCTGTGGACGGTGCTGGGGCTGCCCGGCCCTCTTTCATCTGTTCACATGGGGCTATACTCAAACATGAATTAGCGGTTAGCAGATGAAAGGCACGGCAGTCGGCCTCAGGCTCTTGTCAAAGTGTCTGTGTGCATTTAAAATGTCATTGATAAAATGTACATGTGTTTTAAGCTTAGGCTTGTCTGACTTTGATGCATTTCCTGAATTGAAATCACACCAGCTAGTTAGCCAACCCTGGAGGTTTACTCCATCACAAGCTCCTTAACTTCTCAATGTCCCTCTTGGCATGTTTTAAATGTGCTGACTCGTTATATATATATATATATATATATATATATATATATATATATATATATATGTTAAATGGAAATAAAAAATTACATGAGCTAATGCAACAGCTTCAGTCTGTTCATTCAAAAAAACCCACAGGATTTTTACCTAACTGAGACTTAACTGCATCCAGTAATTAAGTACAGAGGTAGTCATTTTTAGCCTTAGCCTGTTATTTTTTCCTAACCTTAACCAAGTTGTTTTGTTTCCTAAACCCAAGCGACAACCGCCAGGGCTAAAAAGTGAAGCAATTGTGAAACTGTAATTCCTTGACTGGTTCCAAAATGCTCCAAATCCTCACTGACTCCAAAATTAAAATTCCCAACTTTACAGCAAAAATAAACATGTTTACATTTTAAAATAGCTCATTTCCCACTTAATGACAACTGTGTGGGGGGTGAATTTGGTATAACTCACCTGTTGAATTTATATTAATACTTAAAGTTATACAACACTAAGGTTGTGGCCGCTATGAATGCCAGACGGCTGCCCTCACAGGTGGCTCGCCACTGCATTCAGTCCGCCTAAGCTAAACTCCGTTCCAACTCTTTGCCCCCTTTTTGGATTATTCGAGAGTTAGGATGAGTGAGGCATTGCCAAAATGGCAACAACTGGAGCCTTGAGAGCCACCCACTTTGAGCCTCATTTGTCGCCTCAGAAACCTATGGGGGACATCACATTTGTGCCTAAACATAAGTCGTTTTTTGTTCCTAAGTCTTACCAAGTGGTTCAGTATTTGACGTCCTGGAAAGCAGCCTCACCAATCAACTATATTTCTCGCATACTGCAACTTTAAATGCATTTAATGCTCTCAACCGTATTAACAAATTTCAAAAGTGATATGAGCGGTTTGGGTTGGGCTTCCTGCATGACATGCACACAAACTAACACACAATCACAAAGCTGCCCACATGCGTATTTCCACAACAAATACCCCCATCAACATTCTCCCTAATACATTTTTTAAAAATCAAATCAGCGTTGAGACACCGTGGCTCCAACATGGCACGCTAAGCTCTGTTTCTATGGTGGTGGATTAATCCCAAGATGCTCTGGCACATCACCAAGCACTGGAGCTGATCGTTTATTCCCTCAGCAAAATATTCCAATGCCCTTCTGAACTCTATCACACTCTGTCAATTTTCTTCCTGCAGCAGCATGAATTTCTGCTTCTATCATTAAAAAAAAGGGTTCTCGAGTGAGTGACGGAGTATATTGTAGGTCAATGTTGGCTGCATTGTTAGGGACAGGAAATGCAGGGATGTTAGTGAGCTTATGCATAGTTGCATATTATGCTCTGTTGGAATGTTCATTCTTTCACTGCACGACAGTAACATCGCATTACTGCTGATGTTGCATTGATCAGTCTCGTCTTAGCCTCTGTCGTCAACAAGACCTCAAGGTACTCAAACTCCATCCAGTTCTATATCAAAAATAATGCAAAGATAGATTGGGGAGGTGAAAATAGAAATAGAACAGAACATTTAATCCCCACCCCTACATATTCTACATCACACTTACTTACAGAGGGAGGCTGAAGTCAGCCCTGCAGGATTTAAGCTCTGTTAAGCTCCAGGCCCTGATGGCCCGTGGGGGCTGAAAGTCAGATTTTTTTTCTCCACCTTGAAAAAAGGTTTCTACTGAGTTCTTTTGATGTCTGCTAAACACGAGTTGTGCCACCTACCTGGAAAAGCATTCTAGCTCTATTACAGAGTTTCACTCACAGATTTTAGCTATGCTCAGTTTCAGCGCACATTAGAGTTAAGACCAGTAGAGATAATTAGATCCCTATTGTTTGCTGATTTTCTATATATATAAGCTCCTTCTAAAACTACAGACAGATAAATATGCATGAGCTAACAATGAACAAAGATAGAAAATAACAATGCCCTGTAGAGAAAGAAATAGTTTTACAGTTCACTACTACTAATACTGGTAAGACTGGTAGACAGGTAAACCAAAGAATGGATAAGAGACGAGTGAAGTTGCTCAGTGGATTTTAAATGTAGCTCCACACTACATTTTCTAGCTTAATGCAGAGGCCAATGAATACATCACCCAAGCTACTGAAGACAATGTTTATTTGTCCTCACACAGTAAACGTGACTCGTCTGGTCCTGTCTTCTTCAGAAAGATGTTTGAATCGATCAGCTCCCACTGATGGCTCAACATCCCTAAATGGCAACACTTAATTAGCTCCTTTTGTCCTCTGTCGACTGTCTTCCTCTCAACCTCCCTCTTCATATCACTCTCTTCCTCGTCTCTCCGTCACACTTCACTGAGCACCATTACCTCATTATCTCCCTACACCCTCAGTCCCATACACAAACAGATACACATACACACACTGACATGACATGAATAAACATGCTGAAGTGCATTCAGTCTGTCTCCACTGCTGGCTCTTTCTCTCTCTTTCTCTCATGTCTTCTTTGCTTCCATTGCTGCCTGTCCCACAAATCGTCTTCTATCTCCTCATCAACACTGCATCCTCTCCATCATGCAGATGGTTAGGCTGCTGGTATTGATAAGACTCTTCGAAGAAGCTCTACACTGCTGACAGCTGCTTTCTCAGACAGCCAATGTTACTTTATCATTAATAAAACTGTCATGAAATGAAATCAGTCCATTAAGTACCCATCAGAAACAGAGTTTACAGTATGAATGTTTATTTCTAAACAAGCGCCAAGCAGATGCTCCAATGTTTTGCTTGCTAATGGGCATCGCCAATGGATAGTGATCTCCGTTGGTCAATAGGTCCGTCAGTCAATTCAGCCTTTAATCACAAAGCCTTTGCTCCAGAGCAAGACTATCTATCTGGATAAGTACGGGCCAGATTGTTGTGCAAGCAGTGATTATTCATGATCCACAGAGGATGACTTTTCATCTATCACTACAACCAGATCAACATTGCTCCTTCATTAAAGCTAAATTGCTATAATGTATCTTAAAATTGTACATGTACTTGATAGATATTTGGGACTGGTCTCCCCTCAAAAACGTCAATACAGGGTGTTTCTACAGGCAGCAAATATGACTCATATTTACATTTTAGACTGTCCTCTGCCGCCATCTTGCGGGCGTGGTAGTAACGGATGGCGATGCAGAGCTTAAACGGAGGATGCCACACTCTTTCACATAGGAGTTTTTAACGCAACTTCTGTCGCTCAGGGTTTGTGAATTACGTTGTTTATTTAACTTCCGATGTTAATGTAACTTCCGTTGTTTACGCACCTTCCATTATTTATGCACCTTCCGTTGTTAATGCAACTTCGTTTTTTTACATAACTTTTGTGGCTCATATCACCCTCGTAACTAATTCTGGCATTAAATCAAAGTCAGAGGTTTTGTAGCATAAAATTCACCAAAACTGCAGCCTTTTTTATAACTGTGAACAGTACGTGTATGTATAATGACGTGTGTGCTGTTTTTAGAATGATCCGTGGTACTGTGAGCCCCGAAACATTAATTTTGACAAATGCTCAAATGTGTCGTTATGGTCTATTCTGTCATTTAGGTATGACATCTGGTTGGATATTCTTGGTCCCGGAGGATGAATTGTAATGATTTTGGTGCTTGCTGCTTGGTTGGAAGGAAGGAAAACCTACAGCCACATGGCCCTTTCTGGAACAGTTTGGACATGCCTGCTTTAGGGCCATGATTAAATCAAAAGTTCCAATTGAACTTACACAATTTCAAAATGTAATCTTATATACCTAATAATCTAATAGACAGATTGCGATGAGATTCACTTTGAATTAATGACCTCTGGTGCCAACCTCAGATATGAAAATTTTAGCCAAGCTAAGTCTTCAAGCATGTGTAAATAATCCCATTGCTGCTGGCTGTTTCAGTGTGCTTACTTTGAGGATGATCCTATCCACTGCCAAAATCAACAGTTTGGAATTTAAATATTCAAAAAATTAAGCGAACAGGTTTATTGAAACGATCCAGTAATGTTCAGTAGTTTAAAATCCAGAAGAATGCAAAAGTAGAGCCTGATAAATAAGTACAATCACAAAAAAGATTTTTTTTAAATACATGGAAAAGATTTTATGGACAAAACCACAGAGAGACCACATTTTGACATCTCTAAAAACAAAGATAAATGCAGACACTCATATATTGCAGAGAAACACATTTTAGCACTCAGAATGTAAGTGCATGGCAGTAAAGATAAATGTTTACTGTCTCCTTGATGTTGTGGACATTTGAACAGAGAGACACTAGCATTGCTTGACTTTTCATTTTCAATATTTCATCATGAAAAAGGTTTTCAAGCTACAATATCCTCACCATTAGAAGAAGAAATAAGAGGAAACGCACATTTTTTTTCTGGATTCAGTCCACATGAAGCTGTGGTTGGCAGCACTGTGCACCAGCACTGGCAGAGGTTATAATCATTCTCATTCGACCAAACACAATGAAAATCCGTTTGCCTCCACAATGTGGGACATATTTCTACGCAATTAGCAGCAGACCTTGTGGTCATCTCTGTGGTGGCTCCAGGTTGGAGGCTTTGCTGACGCCTGCTGGGAGCTGTGCTGTTTGACCGCCAAACCGCTTCTACATCTGACTGGAAATACATCAAAAGTCACTCTGCATAAGAGCAGAGTACAGGCCACTCCTTATTTGAAATGAAGTATCGTAGCCATTCGCTCCACTGATCCCATTGGGGGAGCAGAAAATAGGAAAGTAATTGGACAATCAATCTGCCAATGGCAGGTTTCCATCATAGAGTAGCTGATAGCTCAGTGTGGACCAACTGAGTAAATAAAGGCTCTGGCTACCGGCTGTGATTACATGACACACGTCTTTCTCGTTCAGAATAAAAATCAATGTTATCGACAAATTCAACAAATGAAAGGAATAAAGTGTCCTGTTTACAGCCACTGAAGTGGGCAAACACAAAGGAGAGTTTTCATCGATAACACTCCACTATGATCAAAGAAGAACCTGGATTGAACCTTTGGCCCATTAGTTTTACTGCAGTGTTTTCTATCAATGCATTACTGTTGAAGTAATAAAGTTTACCAAAAAATAGTTGGTAAGTAATATGATCAAAGCCAGTAGAGACTAAAAAGACACACATATCACTTGGTCATTATGAAGGGGAAGGGTGTATAAAACATAAAACATTGGGTAATAGAATAACTATGTGTATTGTAAGGGAACATTGAGGCTCATGCAGGAACCACTACTGACTAGATTTATTCTTAAATTGCACGAACACATTTAAGAAAGCTTGTGGCATTCAATGTTTTTCTCGCTAAATACAATGCACAAATGCTGGAGTGGTCTCTGGTCTGTTGTATGACTCATGTGCATTGACGAAAAAAAGAAAAAGAGAAGGGAAACATAACAGTGGAAAGAAAAATGGAACAAAGACTTCCCAAAGAAAGAGTTTCCAACAATAAGTAAATGCACCACACAACAGCGCAATACTAACTGTCAGCTATTATGCCATAATAGTATGCAGAAGTCTTTCCAAATTAACAGCACTAGTAAATTGAATGCAGAATGCAAAATGCACCAGTACAATTCCTTAATATGGTTATGAAACAATATGCAAGAAGAACAGTGAATCACTGTTTCACTAAAGTTAACACAGAGACTTATTTAATAGACTTCTGCTTTGTATTGAGAAAAGTAATGTGTTTTTTCAACTATGAATATTGCTTTATAGTCAGAGAGCAGCGGTGACTAGATTATACACAAAAACAAACCAACTATTTGGCAACTCACTTCACCTCGTTCAAACCCCACTGTTACATGGCCAAGGGAAATGAATGAATTACACCTTTCCCTGCATCATTAACTCCTGTCAGACTTGTGAAAAGCTTTCAGCCCCAAACGGCTCCTACTGGTGCTGTTTATGTGCCAGCAGATTCAGGCTGCAGTGGTACTAGCCTGTTCCCAGGTGCCAAGGTGTTAATACGCAATGCTCCCCTGCAGCTATCGCTGTAAACACTATTTTCTTTTTTTTTTATAAAGTGGAATTCATTAATAAACTATAAAGTCCCAAAGTGACTGTTCATGGGGTGTCAAAATCCTCGATGACATAATGTGGTGGTGAAATACAAATAAACAATATCATACAGGAAATGTGGTTTAAATAAGCGTAACATAATTTTGAGATATGTTTTAGGCTAAACATATTGCTTTGGCAGTGAGCAGCTTGCAGATCCCTTTAATGTAAAAAAGCATCATGATGATCGAAGTCAACTGAACTCTGGTGGCATTGTGTTTTCTTTACACAGAACTAACAGTTACTATGGATTCCAACAGCAACCCAGCTTCAATATGAAAAACATAGATATTCATCAAACTGCCATTGCAGCAAAATTCACACTTCCTTTTTATATATTCAGTATGTTCCAAATATTCATGTTTTCACTAAAACATGACTACATAGGGCTCTGCTAGTTGACGGCACACAATCTCACATTCACAGTCAAAATAAAAACACTGCCATGTTGGCAGGAAAGCAAGAGAATTGCAGGACAAATTATTGCAAGCAGTTTGTCTCTTCATCTGCTGTGTGCCAACAAGCCAGAACAATTGGGGACAAGTAAAAGGCAGAAGATTTCATCTGATTTCTTCAGAAATAAGGATTAGTCAGTCTCTGGGAATGAGTCAGCTTTAAAACACGATAGCACACAGCACTTGCATAAAAGCTGCCGTTCATCATAAAGGTATAATTTCATGAATGGTGTGGCCATTAGTGATTAAGTAGTTCACTGTTGGTAAATCAACGCTGTACCATAAGTAGCATAATTGGGAATAATTGGGAAAGCAACAAGCATTTGTAACTTACTGAACATACTGTTATATAGATGTTTTGGTTGTTTTTTCCTTGGAAATGTCTCCCTGCTGGGAATCAAAGTTGACTGCAGCAGCTGTCCAAGCTGCAAACATTTAAGAGCCCTATTTCAAGGCTTTTTCAAGGGGTTTGTATTCAATAATAAGAAAGTTTTTTTGGTGGAGATTTCCCACTGGATGAACTCTGCCAAGACAAAAGCAGCAGGGTTGGGAGCAGAGGTGAAGTTTGACAATCTGAGTACCACAGTGACTGATCTGACTCTGGCGGATCTATGAGACAGATTTAGGAGCTTTGCTGATCTGATCTCAAAAAAAGCTGATATTATAGAACATACAAGGCTGCAGCATGCAGGCACATACTTTAATGCACACAATCTGACATACCACACTTCGTCTTCTTTAATTTTCTCTTTCCTGATGTGGAGAGGAAGGAGGCAGCTTTCTGTTTCATTTCTGTTTCTGTATGTGACAAGTTACAGCTACTTTCCCTGCCCCGTCTGGCCATAAATCCGTGAAATGACTTGGGCTCCACCAGCAGAATTTATTGCTCATGCTCATCCACCAATGCTAAGCTGCCAGATGCACAAGCAACCATTTACCCAGTGTGACCGTCCTTACACAGCAGCAGAGACGCCATGGGTATCACTGTATTATTATAATCATATTAGAAGAGTTACGCAGTATTGACATTATCATATTTTACAATAGTTTTGACTAATACCACTGTTGATAATGTGAATATTTTAGGGTTCGGGGATAGGGTAAATGGTAACCTCTTTAAGGTTAATGGTCACCAAGAAAAAAAAAAAAAATTGTGAAGCTTGTGAATTAGGTTTTTTTCACGTAACTTCCGTTGTTTACGGAACAAAATGGCTCACATTACCCTCGTTCCTACTTCACTTCTGGCATTTACATACATTTATTCAGTGTGTAAACGTCTTTTATAACACCTTACCATGAAGTTTTTTGCACTAAACCTAGGTCAGTGGTTTTGTAGCCTAAATCAACCTTCAACTGCAGCCTTTTTTACAACTAAGAACTGTACGTGTATGTACAATATCATGTGTGCCATTTTTAGAACACTCCAGTACCATGAGCCACGATGACTCATTTTGACAAACGCTCATATGGGTGGTATTGACAAATGGCCTATTCTGTCAATTAGGTTGGAGATCTTGTTGTTTTTTCAATAAACCAATAGTTATGTGGGGTCAAGTCTTTCTCCCTGTTCTCTAAAAGGTTGCAAAGTGGTTGAAAAAGAGAAAGTTGCTATTTATGTCTTTACAGCACATTATACTCATACTGTAATATCTGATACATTCAGGAGTACTTTGTCATTTCTGTATCAGGGTTTAAATTAAGATATTTTAACACTTGCTTAGGGCTCGCGGGAGAGTGGGGAGACAGAGAAAATGAGGAGATATAAAAGAGCTGTTGTCAGCTCTGATAGCAACACTTGCTCACTGTCTGTAGCTCAGTGTCACGCTTGAGCTGCGGACTGTAAATCAGAGCTGCCTGCTGGTCAGATGTGGTAACAGAGAGAGGGTGAGAGAGGCAGAGCGAGGGATAAACAGAGAGGCTTAGACTGAATGGTGGGGGTCACTCTCCCCTGACATGGTGAAACGACCTCAACTGAAAACTAATTAAAGGAAATACAAGGAAAGTGTAAAAACCTGGAGGAGAGGAGATAGTGTAGTGAAGGACTGAGTGGGATTTTATTATTTACTCCATAACACGACTGAAGAACCATGCTATGTAGGAGGGAGAGGACAGACGCTTTACTGCAAAATCTGCAATCTGCCACACTGTGCAAATTAAGAGAATAAAAAAAAAAATGAAGACGCTGCTTCCTGATTTACTACTATTTGACAGCAGGGGGTAATTTCATGGAAATCTTCTTTTTAGTAGAAAGCAGATAAGTTTTGGTAATTTGAAGGGAGAAAATAACCATTCCAACTCTGAAAGTACCCAATAAGTGTAATGACACAATCACCAGTCCTCATCTAAGTAAAAAAAAAAAGTAACTAGTTTGAGACTCACAACCACAGAGAGGAAATGGTATTGATGCAAAATGAAGGAGAACAAAAAGATAATTGTAGACCAGTGCTTTCTGCTTGATAAGGTGAGCGGGAAAACAATAACTAACCAGTCTGGGACTGATCTTAGGGTATACCTTTGCATGCAAATAACTCATAAAAATCCATCATGTTAAACTAAAGTTTGATGCTGAAATCAGATTTGTTTGTGTTTTCCTTGCGGGATGAATCTCTGGTGGATTGAACAGCTTTATGGAAGATCTTACACAGAACAGAGAAATTTTAATGGTAATTTGTTTAACTGGCTTTCTCTCATAGAATCCATTCTTAACATCCAGAATAAAAATTGTACACGATCACCATCATGTTAAGTGTGGAGCCCCTCAGCATGCTACATCATTGGTGGACTCCAAGGACTGCAGTTGAAAATGATCCAGCTGGCTAACACACAAGTGTTAATGAATGTGCAGTATGAATAAATAAAGGAAACGTCAAAGGAAGGAATGCACTTGGAATTTAATATTAAGCTTTGAGAAAAATGTGTAGTGCTACTTCAGCTTTTTTAATTAGTGAGGTAAATTTTCAAACTGTCACAGAGTAATTTAATACATAATAAACTGATGGGGGAGATGAGATATGCAAGGATGAGTCAGATTCAGTCCAGAGGGTGAATGATTGTTCGAATCATAAACCCATCACCTCTACTAAACAATTGCCATGAAATTTAGCCACCTCTCCAGCTTTCCCACCAAACCTCCAGGGCACCTCTTGCAATGATTCCTTTCCAAAATCACCACCACCTGACATTTAGCATTTGTCAGCTACAGCTTAAACAGACACCAGCTAAACATGGAGTTAGTATTTGTCTCACAAGAGTCGATTGGACCTTTAGTTTTATTTTTTCAAAAATCTGTTGCTCGGCTATATCAACACTGGTTTAGTACATCATTGTTTTTGCATGCTACCATCACTTTTAATGTAGGATTTAAGGATTTGCTTATACGGATGGAGAACTTTACTCCAAAATGTGGTCTGGTTCAGCTGATTAAAAAAGTAGGAGCAGAAAAAAAGCGACAAATCTGTTCAGATGCACTGACAAGGTCATTGTAGGAAGGATGCCGTTTTTCCCACCATGATCTGATCATATGTGATCCTCAAAAGATAACAAAAAGATTTCAGTAGAACTTCGTGAGCAGTGAGAGGAAGGATTGTGAAGCCTTAAAACTCTGGCCTTGGATGCAAGACTACAAAAATAAAGCATAGCAAGCTTGGCGGTTCCCCATAGAGGTTGACCTTTGGGTATCAACAGAAGATTTAGCTCACAGGATGAGGCATAATGCATCAAGAGCCTCTTGAGCCTAAACTGAAGGATGTAATGAATGAAGGTTGAAACAATTCAACGCAACTATCAATGCATGCAATAAATGTTTTTCATTTATACCTAAAGACCCTAATACATTGAGTTGTTCAAGAGCATTGGGACTTGAAACTGAAGCTCTGGTTTAAAATTTCAGAGATGTGAAAGGATGACGAGTTACTGAGGATAGTGGCTGTTTCGTTTTAGTTAACTTTGTATAAATAGCTTCAAACATTCACAGCATGTTGATAAATGGAGAGAGAGAGGCTCATATGGAAAAAGATGCTAACTTTAAGCAACACTGGAGGGATCCTTTAACGACCACATTAATAACACTCGAGGTCATTTCTATAATTGCAACATGTGTAATCTCACACACCTTACAGGCAAACTTTGCAATGTTTAAAAAAAGTAAAAGCTGCCTCATCATGAGCTAATTTGCCCCAGGATAACTGTTAGAAGCAGTTCTGGTGCATAATGAAGTTATAAATATAGCAGGGCATTAGTATGGCTGTAGGCTCTGCAGATGCGGTTAGGCAGAGCATGGTAACTCAGCGTCAGCAGGATGATTGGGAGGGTTTCTTCCTGTCTGTGTGTAATATGTAAACTGAAGTACCTTTTTTTCTTTTTTTTGCGGTGGGCCAGGACCTTAGTGATTCACATGGATTGATTTTGTTTTGTGAATGAGAGTTATATCATGAAGAATAATCATCTTTCATTATAACTCTCAGTAAAGAGAACGTCTGCCCCCGGGGTTATTATGAGTGTTGAAAAAGCCAAAAGGGATGACGTTGCAGACCCACAGTATCCAGATCAATTTTCCCTCATCCTACAATGGATAGTCCCTCAAAACCTACAAAAGCCAGGAGGGGTATGAATCGACCAAATCTGGATATTATAATATTCAGCTTTGATGACTACCAGCTTAAATTGCTTGTCATCACTATAAGGGTAAGTGTTCATTTCAGTGAATGTTAACATATGCAGTGGGCAGTGTAACATAATAATTGTCCTTACTTGAATGTAGCATTAACAAACACTGGTCTGTATTTTCAACTTATCAAGATTTCACCATACATTATCACTGTCTGAATGAATTTCAAAAGCACCCCATATAATCATACCTAGATGGACAGCAGTTATCATGACAGTGCCAGTTATATAATTAAAAAAACTACACTAGTTAGTTTTTGAAGTTCACAAACATTTCTTTAAAAAAGTACTCAAATAAACTGTATTAACTGTAAATGAATATTTAATTGATACAAAAAAAACTGTGTGTGTTACTTCTCAAGGTCTCATTGACATTGAACTAGGAATTGCGTTGTGGATGAAAGTGTGCAAAACTATGCACAGATGTATGTGCAACTCACCAGACTCCTTAAACTAATTTTGAATGATAAAGGTGTAATTTGACCCATCATACCAGATGCCAAAAAGTTAACAAGAGAGTCTGGGAGATGTCAATCAAACACAGTCCGCAGACACCGAAGCACACCTCGGATGAGGTCTAATCAGACAGAATAAGTAAAACCACCTGTGTCAGTGAACCATAACTGTGCAGGGCTTTTTAAGCTCCTGTATAACCCCTTCTCAAAGTTAAAAAATAAATCACAGCAGAGTATCTTTACATTGGACTGCATCCTCAGTGAAGTATTCCACACCTTCACACACAAATGCAAATACAGTAATATTTATCTTCCCACCTTTCCCATATTCTTATGAAAAATGATTTCTCAGCGAGGTAAATTAATGTGTGAACCAGAAATTAAGGCCACACTGGCAGTCATAACCAAACTTTATAATAAATCACTTTTTTCCCTCTTCCTCTATAATGCACTTTCTCCCTCATTTATTATGCATGGTTCAATGCTGAGCATTGATTTGTGGTATGCTGCATAGAATCTTTTTGGGATTATTCTTTCCAACATTGTTACTCCGGCCACTCAACCGGAGACCAGAACCGATTGAAGTTCACTTTGTCCTCGTGTCTTCTAAAGCCTTAATTACAAGCTGACTCATTGCTTATCAAAGGACAGCGGCAGTGAGAAGGAGTGTTAGAGCAGGCGGCCTGCAAAGGTTAAATCCCTTCTCCGCAGCTGTGTAATGTTCTCTCATCCATCCTGGCGACAGAGGACCTAGACACATCCCAGGTTCCAGGCTATTTCACACACAACGGAGTTGTTTTTTTTACCTCCAGCCATGTGAGGGGCAGAGATGATGTAGGGAAAGAAGTGTCATGATGTTTGTCGTGGATTCAGTTTGATTAAAAGTGTTAAACAATAGCTTATAGGGTGAAGTCATCTCATGGGTATTGGCCTGAGGGAGACCTGGATTAATGGAGCTGTGATTCCCCGTGCCTTGTATTGCAATCTTATTGATTTTTTTTTCTTTTGTATTCAGCACCTTTGCCGGTTTTGCACATTTACTCACTACTACTAAGTTATTATAAGGTGAGGTCACATGGATAATTAGCCTATACATAAGATAGAGTCCTGATTACTTGCACTGGAAAATATCTGAAGAATAAGTTCTTTTGACTTTTTTTGTCACTCAGCCTCAAACAATTTCTTAAAAAAACACTATATGTTTGTAGCTGTTAGTTTGCTTTTTTTTTTGTTTCCACTCCACACAGCAGCAGCAGTGGGGCAGGGAAGGGGGGGGGGGGGGGGGGGGGGGGGGGTGTCTCTCAGCTGTGATGGGTGTTAACCTCTAAATGAGTCTGAGGCAGCGGAACATCTCATTACCGTGGAGACGAGAGGTAAACACATCCTTCAACGAGGGACCGTGACAGAGAGCACTAATTAACAAGGAATTAAACACTTTCTTAAGAGGCCTGATGAAGGAGGGACAGTGAAAAGGAAAATAACACAGACAGGTGCGCGCACGTACACACATGGACACACACGTACACACACACACACACACAAAAAGAGATACACAACAAGCAAAGCCACACATGATGAACAGAGAGATGTACGACAGATGTCTCCTCCCTTTCGCGGTAAAAACAAAAACATAAACTTTGTTAATGGGGATTAGCTGTCAGAGCATACTTGATGTGCATTTTACAACAATTCAGGCAGTAATTTTCTGCAGATTGTGAGAGTTTAGGGCTGGAGGAATTAATATTTTATATTTCTATCTATCTTTAAATTTACTAAGCTTGTTAGCGGTGACTTTTTGAGCTTGTGTTTTCACACCAGTAGTGAGGAAAATACACCTGTGTCTAACAGATTTACAGTATACAAAATGACTTCATATGCTTAGAAATACTGAATCCTCGTTATATCCATAAGGTTAGATTCGTGCAATACAATAGAGGCTTTGCAAAGGGTTTATTGTGATATTTCAAACTGAGCTGCAACAAAAGACACACACTTCTTCAATTGGCTCTTGAATCCTCTATATCTGAATCGAGAAGACCATACTTTATTTCTTTTTTAAGACCAGGTCAGGGAGCACGATATGAATGGTATGAGAGGATTCTCATACCAGTGACTACTCGTAAGAAAGTCATTGTGATTTGACTACTGATTCTATCAAGCAAGTGGGATCACACGATGCAGTTTAGCCTCAAGCAGATACAATGTATAGAAGGTCGACCGGGCCAAGCTGCTAAGTGTTTTCTCTAGGGTCAAAGAAGGATTTCAAGGTACTCTAGATCAGTGTTAAATAATTTAATATTGAACATAAATACTGAACTTTCATAGAGATGCTCACTCAAACTGTGCATTTCTCATGGTGTTTTTGTCTGGTTTAAGCTTTGGAGCAGAAATGTCTCATTTAAAATGCCATTATTAGATAAAAGTGTGAGGTCTGGTTAGGCTCCCTATACATTTCACAGATGCATTACAACAGATGTCTGTCATTTTCATTGTCATAACTAAACCACTCCTAGCTGATTAGACAAATGCAACATTAACTGGATCAGCCGAGGGTTAGGTTGCTGCTAACATTGTCATTTGTTTCAGAAATGAATGTCCAAAGCATGTTTCTGAATAAATGAGGAAATATATACACATTGAGGTTGCAAGAAGATGCTTGATTTTACATTATATCTCTATAATATGTAGTTGAAATAGTTTTTCACAAGCTCTGGTTTGCACAAAGAAAAGATTCAGCGTGTCAAGTTACCATCTAAGAAATTCCCAATAGTCGACTGATTAGTGTGGTTTCCAGCTGCCGGGGTTGGTCTGTTCTTTGTGGATGTTTCCCATGCTAATATCTCAGAAACAGAGCTTGCATAATTTAGGTAGGCTTTGTGAGGCTGAGTGTGAGGAGGTCACACAGACGGAGAATTTCTTAAACCCCTTTTGGACAAGGAGTTTCAGTCGAGGCTTCAAAGGAGGTTTGAAAGACAGGATCCTCATTCCCCGGCCAAGTAGTTATTATGTCTTTGGTTCTGATGAGTTACTTCTGCTATTTGGCTGAAAATTCTTCCTCGCAATCGCTTGAAATTGTATTTCCCAGCCCTCTGATGGATGGAAAACATGCTAAACTATAAGGAATACATCAAGTTTCTACAGTGTGTGTACCAAACTCATTGAGGTTTAAGATTTTAGCATCTCATGGTGACTTCTAAGACACATTGGTTTCCCTGAAATCAACTTCCAATTGTTTAAAACTTTGGGGAAAGAAAAACTATGGAAGCTGAGGTGTTTTATGAGTGCAGATGGGTGTTCTGATGAGTGATGAGTGTGTGTCCTCTGTACCTTTGTCGCTGAAGTCATCCACCAGGATGACCTCTGCTATGAGCTGTGGAGGAGAGCGGTTGAGCACGCTGTGGACAGTCCTCAGGAGCGACGACCAGCCCTCGTTATGGAACGGGATGATGATGCTGGTGTTGGGCAGATTCTCTGCATACAGCTTCTGTTTACAGCTACAAACAGGTAACAGAAAAACATAAATTGAATTAATACACGGAGGGTGCCCATTTCACATTCTGTCTTTTTTTTCTTCATCCATCTTATTGAGGAAAGGAAGAAAGCATCTCATTTACATCCATCATGCAGCAAGCATTCTTCTGGATACACATCGGCCTGCTCAGCAGATCTCAGGTCACTGAGGTGACATACAGATTCAGTGCTCAGATGGATTTGTTTGAGCAGACAGCAATCCTACTCAGCTGAAATCTACATGCAATCTTCTCTGAAACCGCAATTCAAAGCATTTTCTGTCATTTGCTATAACAGTGAAAATTGCACATTCGCTTGCCTCTGAGAGAAAGAAAACAGATTTCACATGTGTTACATATAAATCAAATGTAATCCAAACTGTCTCCTGTTGTGTTGCACAAAATAATATAGAATAATGAAAACAACACATGTTGTCATGTTCTGGAAAAGAGCTACAACTTGAGCTTACAGTAAATGGTAAGGTGTATAATCTATCAAAGCAACATCTGTTGTTGGCTGCCTTAACAGCAGCAAAAGAAAAAAAAATCATGGCTCAAAACCAGCTCAGAAAGGGATACAAGCTTTGTGTTGGACAAGGTTATGTTTCTTTAAAGATGTTATGGTAATGGCATCGTCTCCTGCTGGAATTTATAAAAACAACATATATAAGTGATTTTCTGATCTGAAGCCCTTTTGGCAACACAACCTTGTTAGTCAGTGCCTTTTAAAAACCCTAACAAATCACCACAAAATCATTTATATTAGGGTTTTCTGATGCAACACAGCTATTTATATGATATGTTAGGTGTAGGCAAAAGAAAACGACTCAGCTAGGGATCATGTTGTGGTTAAATAACTACTTCCTCTTTCATTATAATACTTAAAAGAAATCAACATTGACTGTCGATGAGAAAAAGCACTTTGGGCAGAAACATACAACAACTTTTAGTTAAGAATCCTCTAGATCTTGAATGAATCTGTGTGCAGCAGACAGCGACATGTTCCTCCTGCATCAGAGGCTGCCATGATCTTATTATTTGCAGCACATGCAGCTGTTATCACTTGCTGTAGCTGTTAACATGTTCTCTAGTCATGGGTCACAGAGATCGCCTCCTACATGCTCGTCAAACGACGGGACCCCTGCATAGCAGCTAATCGTAGAAAGAGAGTTATGGGCCCTCGCTGATGGAGAGAGAGAGAACGTGTGTAGTAAACTGTCTCAGTCGATCAGTGTCTGTGTTGAACACCAGCATGCGTGTTCCTCATTCAAATATGAACGCTTGGAGACAAGCAGGTGGAGTGATAGGCAGACGGCCGGCTGGTGACTCTTAACAAACCCAGTCCAATTCCACAGGGGATGGAGGTGTGTGTGTGTTTATGTGTGTATGTGTCTGTATGTGTGTGTGTGTGTGTGTGTGTGTGCTTCAATTAAATCTTGTCAGCGTGTAGAAATTGAATGTGTCAGTCCCAGGTCTGGGACTGACTGCCTCTGAGGCGCCGACAACATGCCAATCACCAAGAGGCAGACGCTGCCTACAGGGCAGACAGAGTAAAGGAAGTCGTGCGGAGCAGCCGGTGGTTGGCGGGGAAAGCAGGTGTGTTCGTATGATTGGTCACAGGAGAGTGACAAGTGTCTGGCAGCCACGGGGGCTACATCAGTCTTTAACACCATTTACATGCTAATAATTCAATTACAACCACACGGAAGTGAGGCTGTGATTATAGCCGTTGTCATGTAAACACTTGTATAGATATTGAAAGAGGGGAGGACTTGAGAAGGGCCTCGTTTAAATCTGAAACACTTGGCCAACCGCCTTGAATATTTACTTAGTGTATCAAAGAGAGTTGGTCTTCATTATGTAAAAAAAAGTAAGACTCACTCGGAAAGTACAGGTCTCCACTAGAGGTTAAGAATCTCCTGAAACTCTACTCAGAAAACAATCATTTTAAAGTCGATTGCTTGTCTGTCACAAAGCACCAATTCAGACTTTTTACACATATGTATTATGTTGTTGTTTTTGATCCATTTATTGCTGTTAAATCACAGCAAAGTAAGTATATATTTGGTACATAGCACTGTAGAGGCAATGTACTGCCAGTCATCCTGATACCGTTGCTGGAGAAGGTGGTGAAGTTCACTGAGCTGCAGTCAGTTCTAGGTGATATTATTATTCAGATGTGACAAAGTTTGGTTTTCTAACATATGTGGGAGTTGAGGTACAAAGCACTGGTGGACTAGAGGCGGAAAAAGTGCCCTCTTGGATGCCCTTTTGGTAAATAAAACATGAAGTGCCCATGTTTTTTTCCACTGAAAAGGCCTTTTTGTGCACATACAGCAGGTGCCCTTTTTATTATATTCGCCCCTGCCCCTCAAACATCCTGAGTCCACCAGTGGTACAAAGTAGCAATAATAGTGGTTATTTCTGAGATGTATGAGGACAGAAAGTAATAGTAGCGTGGTTCACAGTAACATAAAGAAACACAAATTTGATCCTGCGGTCAAACGAAATGAAAAGCAAGAGGTTCTACGTTGCACACAAACTACATCGGGCAAAATGTTGCCTGGAACTGGAACTTAAGACTGAAAGCTTGTTTTTAGCTTAGCTGGAAATGCCTTCGCCATCAACTAAATTAGTTGCTGATCACTTGCAGCAACTACGAGCCACAGCAGTGAGGAGTCAGGTGTCCATGACAATATAAAATGGTCACTTTAATTGTGTGAATGACCAGACAGTCATAAGTGTGCAATTGGTCCAGTAGTATGAGAGATTAGCTGCAGATGTAACAGACAGACAGATGGAGAGATACACACGTGCAACAGAAGTTATGATCCCCTCCAGACTTATGCCTGGCAGAGATAATAACGGCTCAAGAGACCTGAAAGACTTGTATCTTGACTTCCAATGTACTAATGAAGATTTGTCTTGGACCCAAAAGGACTTGATCTGAGACTGGACTTGCACATGCCCCAGAAGACGTCACACCGGCTCTGTCATCTGCATGCATGAGTGTTCAAGATGGGTATCAGTGGATTTAATAAGAAGTTTAAGCTGAGATACATTGCAGAATATGTGGCTGAATGGAGGTAAAGAGTACCTGTTAGCACAGACGTACAAGTCAAGGAAGTCCTGCTTTTATAAACACTGATGAAAAAAATATTCAGTCCTTGTGGGGAAACTGGCAGAGAGGAGGTGTTCAAAGCTGCTCTCCTCATGAAAGTAAAGGGTCAAGAGTCAGATGATAGTTCTCTCTCTAATGAAAAAGAAAAACTGTGATTAAATGCCTTTCAAAACGCCATTCCTGGGGTGAGAGGTAGCGCACAGCTCACAAGAGTCTATATCGGTTCTGGTTTCTAAATTAAAAAAAAATAAAAAGGAAAAGTTTTTGTTGCAGCAAAGCCCTACCAGTAATCGCTGACAAATGTTGCAATAAACATTCTCTACACCACCTGCTTTTCCCATGAAGATAAATACACAGATGGATATCAGGGACTTTATTAAAAAAAATCCAGATTTAGTCACAATGTCTGTGCATTGGTGTTAAAACTGAAAAAGTTCCTTATCATTGCATCACCAGCAAGCCAAGGCATGAATTGTTGACTGTCTACAGGAAGCTTCTGACTTTGTTTAAGAAGTGCTTTCATACATTTACCGGGAGGTACACACACACGCACAGGCACATGCACACACGCAAAAGACTCACTTTACATGGCGGATGTCAGGCAGGGAGCGGTTGAGGGAGATCCGATTGCTGATGTAAATGTTGAAGCCGTTCTCTCTGTAGGCCTGGTCCACCCGGTCAGTTTCTGTCAGAGGAAATGGCCTCCCCTGTTCACCGTTACCTGCATCAAATGCAAACATGCAAAAAGTGATAAATAAGTAACTTTCCATCAGTGTACCCATGATACTGTATATGTATGCCAGACAAACACAGCTTCAAATGAATGCTTGCTTAGTTTTTGGTTACATGACATATCAAATGTGTACGTTGATTATATGTCTATGTTGTATAGGTGGCCCTACATTTTAGAATTCTGAATATAGAGTCTTTCTGGTTTTTCCCTAAATACAGACTGGACGTCCCTTGAGACATAATATTTCTTTTGAAATACAAACCGGGAGAAAAGTAGCTGCATGTAATAGATTGCAGCTTCCAAGCACAGATGTTTTTAGGGCTTTGATGAACACATTTAATTATAGATCAACCTTCAGATTAATTGGTGAATCTTCTGGTCTATAAAATGTCAGAAAAAAGTTTTTAAAAAATGTTTTCCAAATCTTAAGTTGACATTTATAAATTGCTCTTTTTGCGTGATCAATAGTTCATAACCCCAACATATTAAGTTTCATATCATAAGAGACCAAGAAAATCTGCAAATATCTAGATTTGAACAATGATTTAAATAAAATATTTATCAATATGTTTTCAGTTCATTGAGTAAACTAAGTATTTCAGCTCTAGACTATATAATACAATATCTATGTGCTTATGCTACATGCAATACAGTATACTGTATAGCACTTAGCTTAGATGTAAGGCAAATGTGTACCTTATCACTTTTCAACAACCCTTCCCCACACACAAACATTGTGGAATCTCAGCTTGTTTCAGGAGTGCATCAAATTACACTGTGTGGCATGTTTCATTAGCCACTCATCAATGCACTCCACACAAACACAGAGGCACATGCATGCAGGCTGATCTATAGTCAGAGGAGAGCATCAAATTAAAGTGAGCTGCCTTGTTCCATTAGGCAGAAATGATCTGTCTACATTCCTGAAGGTAATAACTGTGGAAAACAACTCCTCACTTTAATGGCTCATTTCAAAGATAAACTCTCCTACTTAACATTGTGCTTCTCCGTGCATAATAAACTTGTTACATGGATCACTTAAATTATGTTTTCTAGTCCTCCTCAGGCAAATCTGAACCCTAAGAAATATTTTGAAAAATTAAAGAAAGATTATTTTAGACTGAGTCACAGGGTTTTTTTCTGTCTTTTTTCACCAAAAATGAGACATTCATGCATCTCAGTAATGTTTTTAATGGGCAATGCATGTTACACACTTGCCTACTTAGCTGGTGGCATGTGAGGTGATGCAGACAGGTTTGGGTATTGAGGCAGACACTTCAGTATGACTACCGCTCTCTCCAGGAAGCAATAAACCATTCATCCTCAGTCTTTCAATGAGCCTCTCTCAAATATGCTAAAAAATATTCTCAAGCTGTGTCACAATTTCAAACAACATTTTTATCAGCAAGTATTGAGCATAAAGTGTGTTTTTGCAATAGAAAAGTACACCAAAAAGTCAGGAAACATACTAATTATACTTTTTTCTATGGTCCTGTACATGGGCAATATTTTTCCTCAATGCATTGCACAAAGAAAGCAAAGTCTCCACTCGCAGGTAAGATAAATTGGAGCACAGGCCAGAATGTACCTTTTTTATTCATGCTTCCGTTTACAGTTGTACAGTATCTTCTCTACTGATGATTCAACCAGGAGCCCATGTCCATATAAGTGCTAACTATGAGTCACCTATCATTGTCTGCAGAAAAAAAATCAATAGGAGATTTATTTTCAGGAGCCATAAATTGCTCATTCTGCAACTGTATTGTATGATCTTTCACAGTCTCAAAACCATTTGGTGCTCTCGTACAAATCCAGCTCGTTTGTTATTTAAGTACCTAATACCCTATAAAAGCCAGTTAAATCTGTTGCATTTGTAATTTTAAAAAAAGGCAAAGGCGTGTTTCCCACTCAAGGCCTGAGGCTGAATCAATGCTTATGGTAGAAGATTAACTGTGTTTAATTATGAACTCAGAACTGTACTCGCAGCATTGATTCACACTGCTTCTGAGAAATCCACTTGGAAGGAATTAAGAAGAGAGAAAAAAAAGAGTTGAACTAAGACTGCTGGAGTGTGTGTACGTGTGTGTGTATATGTGTGTGTGTGTGTGTGTGTGTGTGTGTGTGTGTGTGCGTGTGTGTGTGTGTGTGTGTGTGTGCCCTTGTGCTAAAACACAGCACATGTTCTAAGCAAACGAAACAGCAGCATCAGCAGCACAGAGTCTCGGCCCTACCTGAACGAGCAGCATCTCTTCTCATTGCTTCGTAGTCGTGCCAGTCCGTCCGCCGCACGCCATCAAGTCCCAACTGAGCAACCTTCCTCATCTGGTTCAACCCCTGAAAGAACACATAGAACCAGACCGTTGTGTGGAATTATATCAACTAGCCTACAAACTTTAGTCAGATCACACAAAAGGTCTTCGTGTTATAACAAGGAAATTCAATTTATGAATGGGGTTTGTGAGGAATTTTTTTTCTTTCTGGGGATGTAGCAGACTCAGTTTTAAGGATCTGGCATGGTGAGTTTCAAAGAGTGAAAGGTGAGTTTTTATTCAAGTGGGATGATGTTAGTCCATGTGGTAGCCAGTTCATTGCAGAGAGGGCATTTCTTCAATCTTGACCTCACTGTATAAAATGACCTGCTGCGACATCGAGGATAATCACAGCCTCATGAGACTTTACAATCACTAGAGACCAAACGCATTCAGAACATCTATAGCTTTTCCTAGGTATACAGTTTGGAAAACAGAAGTGATCATCACCCAATCACTTACAATACAGAAATTTCCAGAATGACCAAAGATTTTGAAACCAAATCAAAGTGTGGATTTTTCTGTGTTGTTCCAAAGATCTTGGTGTATTGATGTAACTTTTTATGAGCATTTTTATCCATTCTCGAAAATACAAAAATTGCCTAAATTCAGTACTAAATGTGTGTAACAAATATCAACCCTATAATTGCAAATAAAAACATAGCTCAACATGGAAATGTTTATGTTCTGAACCTGTATACACCTTATTAGGTTTAATTAATTAAATAAATCATTTTTATTAGAGATTTTTGACCAGAACAACTTGACACACAGTGCTTAGCTGCATCACAAATGAATCTTCAGGTTCACAGCTTTCGGATCATGTACACCACTGATATGTGGCATTTATTGTTGACCTGCTAGCTCCCCCTAAACATCCACTGCTCACAACCCCCCAATTCCCTATAAAAAGGGGGACTAATAATAAGGGGTTAACAAGAAATGAAAAAAAAGTCAAAACAATAAAATACGGAAAGAGATTTTTACTAAATCGTATACATTTGACCAAAGATATTGGTGCAATAAAATGCAAAAATAAAATATACAGTTAATGTTTTTGACAAACACACAAACTTGTAGAGAAACAGACTTTATCTGAATTTATCTTCCTCCTTTCTGACAGCTAAAATCTGTATGAATTTTATTTTTCTTCCTAAAGTGCGCTGCTGACAGCTGGGGGTTTGCACAAAATATATATTATATATTTATTTCAGCATCTAGAAATTGACATTCAGTTAAACTGCTGTTACACACACATACACACCCTCATCACCATAAGCCATTATTCTCTATTCAGCATGTAAATACAAAAGCAGCCATTTATGAAACCCACTCTGCTTTAGAAATTACTTTCAGTGAATCAAGATTTTATAGGATCACAGTGAAACGACAAATCAATTAGCTCCATGGGAGGGTGCAATTAGTTAAATGTTGTTAATACAAGCGACACGTCTGACTGCATGGAATATCATTAACCAGGCTGCTAGCTGATACTATAGTTTAGTCAAACAAACTATGATTGGTGTAATGGGAGTGTGTGTCCATGTGAGTAAAGTACAGACAGCAGCAGCTTACAGATTTCTGACAGTCAGGAGTCAACCAAGGCGGTAGATAGTGTATAAAACATGAATAAAACACTGTCAATATCCCACACTACATTTTACTTGTATACAGTACCTACTTTATACTGATGTCAATACTGTACTGATATTTGTATTTAGAATATAATAAATCAGTATTTTTTTTATTTTTTTTTTGTAATTATACTATGTGTGTGCTGTCGGAACATAGTTGGAAAGACACTTACAAATAAGTTGTTGTTTGTGTTTGCAGCAGTGAGAATTACCTCTCCTCCACTTGTTAATTGCTACGCCTATCAATAAAAACTAAAGGGGTGGAAAATTTCCTGTAAATTTTCAGAAACATTCCATGGGAAGTTAAGTTGGGGAATTTTGGAAATGTTCCAAATTGGAAACTTTCCATGGGAATTATCGGAATTTATGGGAATCCAAACATCAATATAAACATTTTGTTTTGTCATAATTAGACATCCATGCAAAATAATACAATTAAAAACATGACATTTCAACAGATTTATCTGTGAGTTGAACTTCATCAAGTTTAAATTATTTTCATAGAACAACCAAAACATGAATGTTCCATTTCCATGGAAAGTCTCCAACTTTGAAAATTGCGGAATTTTGCAAACCTATACATGCTTATATAATGTTGTCACTTTTCCACAAAACACATAACAACATGTACTCAGTCCACACTTGGAACAACTAAAGTTAAGTTTATGCTGGTGACCCCTACAGCCTGCCGTGGTCATTACACTGCCACCTGTTTCAAATGTATGTGCATGTGGCTAAAAATGACAATGTACTTGAAAGAAATAAAAACTTTGATATTTGTTGTAATTGTGTAATGTCATTTCATTAAAGCATGACTGAATCAACAGTTGACCGATATTATTGGCCGATATTGACTTATGTTACAGATATATCTTGGCAGTTTTTCTCAAAAAGTCACACTCTAAATTTATGAATAAAACATGACTCGGATGAACACAATTTTAATTAAATAGCCTCTCCCCTTTGTTGAAAACTGCCTTTTCTCAATCGGCCTGAATTTGAATGAAACAGGACTGATAATGAGGATAAAAATGCAACCTCCGCATGCAACCAAATGAAGACAAGTCCCTCATAGTGTGATGAAAAATATAATTATATGCAAAAACATGAAAATGTTCACCACAGCTGAGTTTGAGCAGCAGGGTGTGGTTTGACGGACAGTTCTGACTGACAGACTGTCTGGATTTAATGCACCCAGGCACAGAGCTTCAACACCACAGCCATTAGCTTTGATTAATCACGGAAAATCAGCATTTGGTTGTTCAGTGCCTTCTCTTAGAAGAATAACTAGTGGCTAATTACTCTGAGTGATGTTGTTAGTATTGTGGTGAATTCTGAATGATTTGTATGAGGAGGTCATTGAGCTGGAGCAGCTACCATCCCCATTGTGCAAGCTGAAATTAAGGATGGAGATTGTAGAGGCTATTCAGTATTGATTAAGGTGTGAAAGACAAAAGCTCAAAGCACATAATTCAGGCTAAAATATGAGTTTGAGGTTGTCCTAATTTTCTGTTTGTGATAAAGGTACTTAAGGTTTTTTTTATTAAGTATAATTGCCTCTTAATGTTATCCGTCTCTCTTCTTTTTGGTTCATATTTTTTCTCCATCTCTGTATTTCCTATGAAAAGGAACTGTGCCAGCCTCTGTAGAGGACTTTGCAAAGAACACTCTAAGTCCCACAAAAGCTGTTGTAATCACTCAACTCTAATATGCAGGAAATGAAAGTGGACACCAGTGGCACACCCCTTCCTCCCCCCATAGAGGCACATTCATTTTCATTCAATTCATTTCAGTTCAATTGAATTTAGTTCAGTTCACTTTGAATTTACTGTCATTCAGCATCAGAACAGTGCCCATCAAACATCAATGACATTAAAATGCATTTCACTTGCAGAAATTAGAGCCAGACAGATATATCCGTTGACAGATGTTATCGGCCGATATTGGCCTATCAAAGGCATATCGATATAAGTGTATGTGTTGTTATGAAAACTGTTTTTACACAGTATATAATACAGAATGTTGCTTGGCATGATTTAGAAATGGTGCTAGCTATTAATTGTTTTCGTATTTTTTATATATAGTCAGCAATTGACTGACACTGAACAATAATGATGTCTATTTAGCTATTCATTGTATTCCTATTAATTCTTTATTTTCTCCGTTGTCATTTATAGAATTGGCTGACAATGTTATAGTGTTTGTATAATGTATAATAACAACGTTAAATAATATTTTTATGTTTGTTTTATCTTAGGGAGGAAATAGCCCTCTGGACACCTTTGCAGAGTGCTGAAAAAATGTGTGAACAGTCTACATAAAAAAGGTCTATTTCTATTCCAGCTCCAAAAAAAAAAAAATACTATATCGGCTATCATATTGGTTATTCTTTCATTTTAATCAGTATCGGCATTGGTCTCAAAAATCCCATATCAGTCAGGCTGTAATAAAAAAATGCCTCATTACAAAAACACTCCTTACAGATTAGGAGAAGTTGCAAAGGAAGGTCACATCAATTGTCATTGTCACTTTTTTGTTCTCATTAGGATAATAATAATAATAATAACATATCAAAAATGTAATTAAAAAAAAAAATCAGTCAATGTATTGTTCAAAAGATGTTAGAAAACCTAACAAACATTTCTCCTCTGTATCACATCTCACCTGCTCCAACCTCACTAAACAAAACCCCCCAGGGTTGTCTGACCCTTTCTCATCCACCCCAACACTTGAAAAAGATCCAATTCAACTGGTGCAGCAGGTGGGGTAGAATTTCACATAAAGAAGTGAATCTACACTGCTGTGTGTCTGTATTGTGCAGTATAAACCATAACACCAAATACCCACCTCATAAAAGCTGGTGTAAATGGCATTCATGTTGTACAAAGAAGAGGGGACAAAAACAGTAAACACAGTCATCTTTATTCTTCTCTTTGTATTGCTTCCCCTGCCTCCCTGCTGTGTGCTCTGCTGCTACGTTCCTAATGGCCATCATTACAGGGACGAGGCTTCACGCTGCCACAAACAAATTTCAGCTCTGGGCACTTTTCTCCTCCATCAATATTCAAGGTGCAGCATACACTGGCTAATAGGGCATGACAGGAGCTACACCACAAACCATGCAGCCCATGTTTTATCTCCATCAACTATTCTATCATTAATTACCAAGCGCTGTGTCAGATAAGTGACAGGTTGCAATGGAAATTCATACTTTATCAAGCAAAACATTCAGCTTACAGCACAGAGAAAGTGAGCGAGAGAGGGAAGTGGCCAATTTCACCTGCACCAGTGATCACTAATTAACTTTCATGTTGCTTTTTAATGGTCTATTCATCTATTCAGCTAATGTTTGCTGCTTACAAAGTATCTGTCCCTGGGTGGAGATAAACATTATGAGTTCCACTTCAAAGTGTTTTTTTATTGATG